>NW_027445628.1:1500000-1722680 GCF_035582795.1 Mycteria americana | reverse complement strand
GGCTCCCCCCGACCCCCAAAGTCCACGTGAGTGGGGGGGCAGGATTTTTGGGGGGGTCAGGTTTTGGGGGGGGCTTGGGTTTTTGGAGGGGCTCAGGGGTTGGGGGGGTCAGGGGGTTTTGGGGGGCTCAGGGTTTTGGGGCGTCAGAGCTTGGGGGCTCGGGTTTTTGAGGGGGTTTGGGGGGGTTCAGTCGTTCTGGGGGGGCTCAGGGATCTGGGGGGGCTCAGGGGTTCGGGGGGGTCAGGGTGTTTTGGGGGGCTCAGGGATCTGGGGGGCCTGAGGGTTTGGGGGGGTCAGGGTTTTGGGGGGGGCTTGGGTTTTTGGAGGGGCTCAGGGTTTTGGGGGGCTCAGGGATTTGGGGGGGCTGAGGGTTTTGGGGGGCCAGGGTGTTTTGGGGGGGCTCAGGGATTGGGGGGTCAGGGTTTGGGGGGGGGCTTGGGTTTTTGGAGGGGCTGAGGGTTTTGGGGGGCCAGGGTGTTTTGGGGGGGCTCAGGGATTGGGGGCTCAGGGTTTTGGGGGGGGCTTGGGTTTTTGGAGGGGCTGAGGGTTTTGGGGGGCTCAGGGTGTTTTGGGGGGGCTCAGGGGTTTGGGGGGGCTGACCATGTCCCCCCCCAGATGGGCGCCTGCTTCTCCAAGGTCTTCAACGGCTGCCCCCTGAGAATCAACTCCGCCCTCACCTGGGTGCACCCCGAAACCCGAGGTAGGGGGGACCCAGGCGTCCGGGCGCTCCCCGCCCCCCCCACCCCCCCCTGACCCCCCCAATGTCCCCCCCAGATCAGTACCTGCTGGTGGGGGCGGAGGAGGGGGTCTACACCCTCAACCTGCACGAGCTGCACGAGGACGCGCTGGAGAAGGTGGGGGGCGGGGGGGGGCGGGGGGGCCCCCCTGGAGAGGGGACCCCCCCAAACCTCCGCCCCCCCCCAGCTCCTGCCCCACCGCTGCGCCTGGCTCTACTGCATCAGCGACGTCCTGCTCTCGCTGTCTGGTGGGGGGCTGCCATGGGGGGGCTGCTGGGGACTTGGGGGGCTGGCATATGGGGGGCTGGGGTGTTGGGGGCTGGGGACTTGGGGGGCTGGCATATGGGGGGCTGGGGGTGTTGGGGGCTGGGGACTTGGGGGGCTGGAGGCGGTTGTTGAGGGTCTGGGGTCGCTGTGGGGCTGGGATATGGGGGGCCAGGGTCGCTGTGGGGCTGGGATGTGGGGGTCCAGGTGGCTGTGGGGCTGGGATGTCTCAGTTGGGGGGGTTGTTGAGGGTCTGGGGTCGCTGTGGGGCCGAGATATGGGGCTCGGGGTCGTTGTGGGGCCGGGATGTGGGGGTCCAGGCGGCTGTGGGGCCGGGATATGGGGCCCGGGTTGCTGTGGGGCTGGGATGTGGGGCCCGGGGTCACTGTGGGGCCGGGATGTGGGGGCCCAGGGTCGCTGTGGGGCTGGATGTGGGGGTCCAGGTGGCTGTGGGGCTGGGATGTCTCGGTTGAGGGGGTTGTTGAGGGTCTGGAGTCGCTGTGGGGCCGGGATGTGGGGCTCGGGGTCGTTGTGGGGCCGGGATGTGGGGGTCCAGGTGGCTGCGGGGCCAGGATATGGGGCCCGGGTCGCTGTGGGGCTGGGATGTGGGGGTCCAGGCGGCTGTGGGGCTGGGATGTCTCAGTTGGGGGGGTTGTTGAGGGTCTGGGGTCGCTGTGGGGCCGGGATGTGGGGCCCGGGTGGCTGTGGGGCCGGGCCGTGGGGCAGCCGGTCGCTCGCCCCCAGGGAAGCCCCCCCAGCTCCTCGCCCACCACCTGCCCGGGCTCTTCCAGCGGCGCCGGCGGCCGGACGCCCCCTCCCCGCTCTCCCGCCTGCTCCCCCGGTAACGGCCCCCCCGCAGCCCCCCCCCCCCCCGTGGGGCCGCCCCCCAAGTCCCGTCCCCCCCCCCCGCCGTGGGGCCGCCCCCCTGACCCCCGCCCCCCAGGCGGGGCCCCCTCTCCTCCAAGGTGCCCCACACCAAGGGCTGCCTGCGGTGCCGCGTGGGTAAGGGGGGGCGTCGGAAAAGGGGGGGCCGGGGGGGCCCCGGGGCGCGGATATGGGGGTCCCCGGGCCGGGGGGCGTGGTGGTGGGGGTGCCCAGGGTGTGGGGCGCGGATATGGGGGTCCCGAGTTAGGGGGTGCGGATATGGGGGTCCCCGGGCCGGGGGGCGTGGTGGGGGGGGGGGCCCCGGTTGTGGGGTGCGGATATGGGGGTCCCCCCACAAGAGGGGTGCCCCAGATATGGGGGGGGAGGGGTGTCCATGGGGGGTGCCGTGGGGGAGGGGTCGGTTTGGGGGGTCCATGGGGGGTGCTGGGGGGGGGGCGGCTCAGTTTGGGGGGGGGGGGTCCATGGGGGGTGCCGTGGGGGAGGGGTCAGTCTTGGGGGGGTCCGTGGGGGATGCTGTGGGGGAGGGGTCAGTTGGGGGGGCCGTGGGGGGGTCAGTGGGGGGCCCGGGCGGGGGGGGGGGGCTCGGTCTGGGGGTGGGGACCCCCCTGACCCCCCCCAGTCAGGGACCCCCAGGGGGGGCAGCACCTTCCTGGGCGCCGCCCTCCCCGCCGCCCTCCTGCTGCTGCGCTGGTGCCCCCCCCTGCGCCGCTTCGGGCTCCTCAAGGTGATTTGGGGGTGCGGGGGGGGCGGGGGGGGGGGGGCACGGCTGGGGGGGTGCCCTGACCCCCCCCCCTCCCCCCCCCCAGCGCGTGGCCGTGGCCCTGCCCCCCCCCCCCGGGGCTGTTCGAGCTGCTGGTGGTGCCGGGGGAGGCGTACCCCCAAATCTGCCTGGGGGCCACCGAGCCCCACACCTGCGGGGGGGGGCACCGAGCCCCAGACCTGCGGGGGGGGCACCGAGCCCGGACCCCCCCGGAGCCGCCTCCACTTCCAGCTGCTGGGGACGGGAGGACCCCCCGAAACCCCCCCGGGTAATGGGGGGCTGGGGCGGGGCGGGGGGGGGCGATTCGGGGGGGGTCGCAGAGGGGGGATTTGGGGGCTGGTGGGGGGTTGGGGCCTGGGGGGGGTCGGGGGGGGGAACGTTTGGGCTCAGGGAGGGGGAGGCACTTTGGGGGGACCCCCTCCCCTGACGGGGCCCCCCCTTTCCCCGCAGCCCCCCCCGGCCGCGCCGCCACCCACCTCACCCAGGTGGACCGGGACACCGTGCTGGTCTGCTTCGGGGGTGCGCCCCGCCGCGGGGGGGCTGGGGGGCTTTTGGGGTGCTGGGGGGGTCTGGGGGTTTTGGGGTGCTGGGGGGGCTGGGGGTGAACGGGGGGGGTTTGGGGTGCTGGGGGGTTGGGGTGCTGGGGGGCTTTTGGGGGGTCTGGGGAGGTTTTGGGGTGCTGGGGGGTCTGCAGGTGAACGGGGGGGTTTTGGGGTGCTGGGGGCTTTTGGGGGGTCTGGGGGGTTTTGGGGTGCTGGGGGGGTTGGGGTGCTGGGGAGGGTTGGGGGGTCTGGGGGGGGTCTGGGGGTGAGCGGGGGGGGTTTGGGTGCTTGGGAATCGGGATTGGGGTGCTGGGGGGCTTTTGGGGGGTCTGGGGGGGTCTGGGGTGCTGGGGGGGTTTTGGGGGGTCTGGGGGGTTTTGGGGTGCTGGGGGGTCTGGGGGTGAACGGGGGGGTTTTGGGGTGTGGGGGGGGTTGGGGTGCTGGGGGGCTTTTGGGGGGTCTGGGGGGTTTTGGGGTGCTGGGGGGGCCTGGGGGGGCTTTGGGGTGCTGGGGGGGCTGGGGGGTGAACGGGGGGGTTTTGGGGTGCTGGGGGGCTTTTGGGGGGTCTGGGGGGTTTTGGGGTGCTGGGGGGGTTGGGGTGCTGGGGAGGGTTGGGGGGTCTGGGGGGGGTCTGGGGGTGAGCGGGGGGGGTTTGGGTGCTTGGGAATCGGGATTGGGGTGCTGGGGGGCTTTTGGGGGGTCTGGGGTGCTGGGGGGGTTTTGGGGGGTCTGGGGGGTTTTGGGGTGCTGGGGGGGGCCTGGGGAGGTTTTGGGGTGCTGGGGGGGCTGGGGGTGAACGGGGGGGGTTTGGGGTGCAGGGGGGGGTGGGGTGCTGGGGGGCTTTTGGGGGGTCTGGGGGGTTTTGGGGTGCTGGGGAGGGTTGGGGGCTCTGGGGGGGGTCTGGGGGTGAGGGGGGAGTTGGGGTGCTTGGGAATCGGGATTGGGGTGCTGGGGGCTTTTGGGGGGTCTGGGGGGGTCGGGGGGGTTTTGGGGTGCTGGGGGGGCTGGGGGTGAACGGGGGGGTTTTGGGGTGCTGGGGAGGGTTAGGGGGTCTGGGGGAGGTCTGGGGGTGAGCGGGGGGGTTTTGGGGTGCAGGGGGGGTTGGGGTGCTGGGGGGCTTTTGGGGGGTCTGGGGGGTTTTGGGGTGCGGGGGGGTTGGGGTGCTGGGGGGTCTGGGGGTGAGCGGGGGGGGTTGGGGTGCTGGGGGGGTCTGGGGGTGAGCGGGGGGGGTTCGGGTGCTTGGGAATCGGGATTGGGGTGCTGGGGGGCTTTTGGGGGTCTGGGGGTTTTGGGGTGCTGGGGGGGTCTGGAGGGGTCTGGGGTGAGTGGGGGGGTTTTGGGGTGCTGGGGGTGTTTTGGGGTGCTGGGGAGGATTGGGGTGCCTGGGGGGGTTTGGGGTGCTTGGGAATCGGGATTGGGGTGCTGGGGGGGTTTGGGGGGGTCTGGGGGCTTTTGGGGTGCTGGGGGGGTTTTGGGGGGGTCTGGGGGCTTTTGGGGTGCTGGAGGGGGTCTGGGGGTGAGCGGGGGGGTTGGGGTGCTGGAGGTGTTTTGGGGTGCTGGGGGGGTCGCCCGCACTGACCCCCCGCCCCCCCAGGCTGCGTGCGGGTGGTGGATCTGGGGGGGCACCCCCACCCCGCCCTGGCCCCCCCAGCTCACCTTCGACTTCCCCGTGGAGACCCTCGGTGAGGGGGGGCTGGGGGTCACCCCCTCCCCGGGCGGGTTTTGGGGTTCACCCCCTCCCCGGGGGGGGGGGGGGGGGAGGTTGGGGTCCCCCAGCCCTGGGGGGGGGTTGGGGTTCAGCTGATCCCGGGCGGGTTTTGGGGTCACCCCCCATCCCAGGGGGGCTTTGGGGTTCACCCTGGTCCCAGGGGGGTTTTGGGGTCACCCCCCCATCCCAGGGGGGCTTTGGGGTTCACCCTGGTCCCAGGCGGATTTTGGGGTCACCCCCCATCCCAGGGGGGTTTTGGGGTTCACCCTGGTCCCACGCGGGTTTTGGGGTCACCCCCCCATCCCAGGGGGGTTTTGGGGTTCACCCTGGTCCCTGGTGGGTTTTGGGGTCACCCCCCCATCCCAGGGGGGTTTTGGGGTTCACCCTGGTCCCACGCGGGTTTTGGGGTCACCCCCCCATCCCAGGGGGGTTTTGGGGTTCACCCTGGTCCCAGGCGGGTTTTGGGGTCACCCCCCATCCCAGGGGGGCTTTGGGGTTCACCCTGGTCCCGGGTGAGTTTTGGGGTTCAGCTGTTCCTGGGTGGGTTTTGGGGTCACCCCGGTGCCGGGGGGTTTTGGGGTGCGCCCATCCCGGGCGGTCTCGGGGCTCACGGCGCTGCCGGGGCGCAGTGTGCCTGCCGGACAGCGTGCTGGCCTTCGGCCGCCACGGGGTGCAGGGCCGCAGCCTGGGGGGCAACCAGGTGGGGTTTGGGGGCAGCTGGGGCGCGGGGATGGCTTTTGGGGGCTGGGGTATGGGGGTGTTGGGGGGATTTGGGGGGCCGGGGGGCTTAGGGCATGGGGGATTTGGGGGCCTGGGGTTGGGGTACGGGGGTGTTGGGGGGATTTGGGGGGCTGGGGTTGGGGTGTGGGGGTGTTGGGGGGGATTTGGGGGGCTGGGGTTGGGGTACGGGGGATTTGGGGGGATTTGGGGGTCTGGGGTTGGGGTGTGGGGGTGTTGGGGGGGATTTGGGGGGCTGGGGTTGGGGTACGGGGGATTTGGGGGGATTTGGGGGTCTGGGGTTGGGGTAGGGGGGTGTTGGGGGGATTTGGGGGGCTGGGGTAGGGGGGCTTGGGGCTTTTGGGGGTGCGGGGGAGGGATTTGGGGGATCTGTGGGGTAGGGGGGGGCCGGGGTGGATGCCGGGGGTGGGGATTCAGGGGCGAGGTTGTGGGGTGGGGGTTGGGGTGAGGTTTGGGGGGCGTTGGGGTTGGGGTGCGATTCGGGGCCGGGGGGGGGGGGGGGGGAGGTTTGGGGGGGGCCGGGGGTATCCCGGGGTGCCCCCGTCCCCCAGGTGACGCAGGAGGTGACGGACGAGTCCCGCGTCTTCCGCGTCCTGGGGGCCCACAGGTACCGGGGGGCGGGGGGGTGGGGGGGGGGACGGACCCCCCCCGATTTCGGGGGCCCCTCCCCACCCCGTGCGTCCCCCAGGGACATCGTCCTGGAGAGCCGCCCCGCGGGGGACCCCCGCGCCCCCGCCAGCCTCTACCTCCTCACCGGGCACCAGAGCAGCTTTTAGGGGACCCCCCCACTTCAGGGGACCCCCCCAAAACCGTTCCTGAGAACCCGGGGTGCCCCCCCGCTCTGCGATGAGGCCCCGTGCCCCCCCCAGCGGAGACCGCCCCCCCCCCCCCCCGGGGTTTGGGGGCTGCCGGTGCCCCCCGGTTTGGGGGGGGCCGGTTTGGGGGTGCCCCCCCCCCCCAAAAAAATTGGGGGTTTACACTGGAATGAGCTCGGGGGGGAATAAACGTGGAGCTGAGAGGAAGTGTGGGGCGTTGGGGGCCCGGGGGGGTTTGGGGGCCCGGGGGGGTCGAGGCCGGGGGGGGTTTGGGGCCCGGGGGGGGTTTGGGGGCCCGGGGGGGGTTTGGGGGCCCGGGGGGGTCGAGGCCGGGGGGGGTCGAGGCCGGGGGGGGGCTGGGGGCCCGGGGGGGGTGGGGGGTGCTGGGCCCGGACTCCCATGATCCTCTGCGCGGGGGGGGGGCGGTGCCGGCCGAATTCCCGCGATGCCTCGCGGCGAGGTTTTGGCGGGCCGCTGGGCGCCGCGCACGAGCGCCCGCCCCTCCGGCCTTCGCCTCCACCAATCAGGCGGCGCCTTCCCTGCGCGACGGCGGAGCCCGCCAATCAGGCGGCGCGGAGCCCGCGGCCCAATGAGGGGCGAGGCAGGCGCCGACGTCATGCCCGCCCGGCACGGGGTCTACCGACGCCCCCGTCCGGGGGCGCGGGGCGGGGCGGCGCGTAGCCAATGGCGGCGGACCCCTCGGCGGGCCCGCCCTCCGCCGCTCCGCCCAATCCGCGCTCGCCCCCTCCCCCTCCCCCGCGCGGCGCCTGAGCGACGTCCCTCGCCGCCAATCACCTTCGCCGCCGCCTCAGCGCCCGTCCCCGCCCCGCCGCCCGCCCCCCAGCCAATCCCTGGCGGCGCCGCGCAGACGGGCAGCGCCGCTAGCCAGCGGCGGAGCGCGAACGCCTTGATCGGCGCGCCGCTCGGCCAATGAGCGTCGGGCGCGCGTAGCAGCGGCGTGGAAGGTTCGCGAAGGCCGGCGGCTGAGGGGAGGCTCTATGGCGACCGGGGCGAACGCCACGCCGCTGGGCAAGCTCCACCCGCCCCCGCCGCCGGGGAAGCCCGGCTTCCCGCTGCCGCCGCCCCCCGGCCTCGTCCTCCCCGGCCCTCCGCCGCCTCCACCGCCGCCCCCAGGCGCCGGCCAGGCCCCGGCCGCCTTACTAGGCCCGATGGCGGCCGCCGCTTACCCCTTCGCCGCCCTCCCGCCGCCGCCGCCGCCACCCCCCCCGCCGCCGCCGCCGCCGCAGCCTCAGCCGCAGCAGCAGCCGCCGCCGCCCCCCCCGCCGCCGCCGCCGCCGGCCCAGCAGCAGCCGCAGCCTCAGGCGGCGGCCGCCCCGCAGCAGCAGCAACAACAACCGGCGGCCCCGGCCGCCCCGCAGCAGCCGCCGGCCCCGGGCGCCGCGCCCTACGGGCAGTACCGCTTCCCCTCGCCGCCGCCCGGCCACGACCCGCCGGCGGCCCCGCAGTCCGCCGCGGCCCCGCCGGCCGCCCCCCCCCAGCAGCAGCCGGCCCCCCCCCAGCAGCCGCCGGCCGCCGCCCCGGTGCAGCAGCGGCCGGAGGAGAGCGGGCCCGGCGGGGGAGGAGGAGGAGGAGGAGGTGGTGGTGTCGGGCAGAATGAAACGGGCGGGCGGGCGGCCGGCGGCCATAAGGGGTCCAGGAGGTCAGGTACGTCCCGGGGGGGCGAGGGGCAGGGGGGGTACGAGGGGGTCTGGGAGCAAAGGGGGCCAGGGGGGTTACGGGGGGGCAGGAGGGAAGGGGCGGTCGGGGGGGTGTGGGGGGGTGGGAGGGAAGGGGGGGCAGCGGCGAAGAGGAGGCCGGGGGGGGGGGGGTGAAGGGCGAAGAGCGGAGACGCGGGGGGGGCAGGGGGGTTATGGGGGGCGGGGAGGCTGTTGGGGGACCGGGGGTTGTTGGGGGGGGGCAGGGGCGAGCGGGGGGTCACGGCGTTACCCCGCTCTGAGGGGGGGGGCCCGGGCCTTCGCCCCCCCCCCCCCCCCCCCGCCGGCCGGGACACGTGTCGGGGACGCGTGCGGGCAAGATGGAGCCCGGGGCGGGGGGAACCTCCCGGCGGCACCCCCCGGGACACAGCGGCACCCCCCCCACTCCGGGGCTGGGAGGGGGTGGGGTTGGGGGGGTCCGGGGGGTCGCCCCCGGCCGGCCCAGCCCCGCGGGTGGCCCAGAGCCGGCGCTTCCCGCAGAGTTCCCGCGGAAGCGGAAGCGGAGCCGCTGGAACCAGGACTCGCTGGAGCAGAAGACGGTGATCCCGGGCATGCCGACCGTCATCCCGCCCGGCCTCACCCGCGAGCAGGAGCGCGCCTACATCGGTAACGCCGCGCCCGCCTGCGGGGCGAGCGGCCGGGGCGCGGGGGGCGGGGGGCAGGCGCTGCCGCGGGGCTGGGGGGGTGCTTTTGGGCGAATAACGTGCTTTTTTGGGGCAATGCTGTGCATTTTTTAGGTAATAACGTGCTTTTTTTGGGTAATAATGTGCATTTTTTAGGTAATAACGTGCTTTTTGGGGGCAATAATGTGCATTTTTTTAGGTAACAATGTGCATTTTTTAGGGTAATAATGTGCCTTTTGAGGTAATAACGTGCTTTTTTAGGTCACAGTGTGCATTTTTGAGGGTAACAATGTGCATTTTTAGGTAATAACGTGCTTTTTTTAGGGTAACAATGTGCATTTTTGAGGGTAACAATGTGCACTTTTAGGTAATAACCTGCTTTTTTGGGGTAATAACGTCCTTTTTTAGGTAATAATGTGTGGTGTTTTGGCAATAATATCCTTTTTTGGGGTAACAGTGTCTGGATTTTTTGCAATAATTTCCTTTTTTGGGTAATAATGGCTGGTTTGGGGTAATAATGTGGTTTTTTTAGGTGATAACCTCTGTTTCTAAGGTAATAACGTCTGGTTTTTTTGGTAACAACGCCTGTTTTGGGTCATAACATGATTTTTTTAGGTAATAACGTTTGCTTTTTTAGCAATAATCTCCTGTTTGGGGGTAATAACGTCTTTTTTTTATTGGTAACCATGCCTGGTTTTGATGCTCATGTGGGGTTTTTAGGTCATAACGTTTGCTTTTGTAGCGATAGTCTCCTGGTTGGGGTAAGAGCGGCTGGTTTTGGTAACGACCCCCTAGGGCCGGGGTCTGGCGATAACCCGCTTCCGTCGCAACGGCGCAAAGCTCCGCCCTGGCACCGACACCTCCGACCCCCGGCCCTCGCCGCCTGTCGGGCCATTTTTGAGCGAGGCCGCCCGGTTTCGGGGAGCGACGCCCGCTTCGGGCGACGTGCCGAGGGTGCCGGTGCCGAGGCGGCGCCGGTGGCGGGTGTCCGGGGCGCGGCGGCGGGGCAGCGCGGCCGTGGTGGTAACTCTCTTCCCCCGCCCTCTCTCTGTCCTAACCGGGTTTCTTCCAGTGCAACTGCAGATCGAAGACCTGACTCGCAAACTGCGCACGGGAGACCTGGGCATCCCCCCTAACCCTGAGGACAGGTCGGGACCTTCGCCTGCCAGCGACCGCTAACGAGCCAGCACCCCTAACGAGCGCGGCCCTGCCGCCGCTGCCCGCCGGGCCGGACCGGGCCGGGCCGCCCCCCGCCCCTCCGCCGCAGGGGAAGGGGCCCTTCCATAACCCCGCCGCGCCGGCGGATCCATTAATCGGCCCCGGCGGATCCATTAATCGGCCCCGGCGGATTAACGAGGGCCGGGCGCTGGGGCGGCTTCGCCCGCGGCGGGGGAGAGCGCCCGGAGTCGGGGCTGCCGCCTCGCCCCCGCTTTCCCCTCGTTTCGCACCGATTCGGTCAAAAAGGGGCCAAATTCCGGCCTCGCCCCTTCCCCTGGACCCCGCTCCTCCGCGGCGGGGCAGGCCGGGGTCCCTCGCCGGCTAACGAACCCCGCTAACGAGCCGGGGCCGGAGAGGCGGGGGCGATACCGGCCGCCCGGCCCTCGGGTTTTGGGGGGAAACGCAGACAAATCGGCAATAACCCTGACTTGCTCCTCCGCAGCGCGCCAGGGCCGAGCGCATCGTTAACGAGCTGGGGCGTCGTTAGCGCTAATTACCAGCGGACGCCTGCTTGCGGCGGGGGGAGGGGGGATGTTACTGATTAATAATTAACGAGCGGTGATTAGCTGACCTTTCGTTTCGCCTGTCGACAGTTCCCTTCAGGCCGCGAGGACGGTGGCGCCAACTGGTTTTAATCCAGAAAAGTTTCTTTCTCGCCCCAAAACGGGTGCAGGTTCCGAGTGCCGCCCGGGATGTATTTTTTTGGATGATCCGCCTAATCTCTTCCCTCCTTGCAGCCTTGTCCTAAATTTGCAATTTGGGGGGTGGGAGGGGCGGGGGGGGGGGGGCGGGGAGAAAAGCTCCAAAACGGGAGGAATTGTGACTATATTTTTTTTTTTTAATCCCGTGATCGATGATAATTCTCATTTTTCACCCCGATTTTTGACCGCGGGCCTGGCTTTCCTCGCCCCCCACATGGCTCCGCTCGTCCCCCCTCGGCTCTTCCCGGCCGAGCCGAAAAAAAGCTTCCCCCCCCCTCAAAAACCCAAACCACCCCACAATGGGGAAGCTTTTCCTCTTAAAAACCAGAGAAACGGGCAAAACGAGGCCTCACAAACCGGGGGGAAAGGGGCAGCCCCCCAGCTTCCCCCGCAGAAGCGAGGCGAGGAGCCCAGCCCGCCCCGGGGGGCCGGGGGTGCCGGGGCGGGCGGGGCGGGGGCTGACGCCGCTGCCCCCCCAGGTCGCCGTCCCCCGAGCCCATCTACAACAGCGAGGGGAAGCGCCTCAACACCCGCGAGTTCCGCACCCGCAAGAAGCTGGAGGAGGAGCGGCACAACCTCATCACCGAGATGGTGGCCCTCAACCCCGACTTCAAGCCCCCCGCCGACTACAAGTGAGGGGGGGCAGCGCTTTTGGGGCCCAACCCGGCCGTTTTGGGGCGCTCCCCGGGTCCTGACGCTCCTTTCTCGCCCCCCCCCCCCCCCAGGCCGCCGGCGACGCGGGTGAGCGACAAGGTGATGATCCCGCAGGACGAGTACCCCGAGATCAACTTCGTGGGGCTCCTCATCGGCCCCAGGTGCGTCCGCGCCCCCGGCACCTCCAGAGCAGGGGGGCCCCTAACGGCCCGGGGCTGCTAACGATGCCGGGTGCTTAACGAAGGCGGCGTGCTGCTGCCTCCCCGGCTCTCCCCACCTGCAGGATTGGTAGGGGGGGATCCCCCCTCAGTGTCACCCCCAGAAGTTGGGGGGCTGTCAGCGATGCCAGGCGTTAATGAGTCTGGGCTCTTAATGAGGCCGAGGTGCTAACGAGGCCAGGCTCCTAACGATGCCCCGTGTTCCCAGCTCTCCCTGCCTGCGGGGTCCTGGCGTGGGTGCCCCAGTGGGTCTGTGGGGTGCCCCCCCCCCCCCCCCATTCGGGTGGGTGACCCCCTTCCCTCCCTGGGGTGTGCCTCAGTGTCCCCTGCCAAATTTTGGGGGGCTTTTAATGACCGCTCTTAATGAGGCCGGGCTCTTAACGATGGCAGGGTGCCGCCATGTTCCCAGCTCTCCCCTGCCATGGGGTCCCGGTGTGGGTGCCCCCCACGTTTGGGTGGATCACCCCTTCCCCTCCCCCTGCCCAGGATGTACCCTCCCCTCAGAGTTCCCTGCTAAATTTTGGGGGGCTTTTAATGACAACACTGTTAATGAGCTTGGGTTCCTAACGATGCCGGGGTGCTGCCATGTTCCCAGTTCTCCCTGCCTGGGGGGTTCCGGGGGGGTGTGTGTCCCCCCCTGTTTGGGTGGGTGACCCCCTCCCCGGGGTGTGCCCCCCCCAGCATCCTCTACAAAATTTGGGGGGGCTCTTAATGACAATGCGCTCTTAACGAGGCCAGGCTCCTGATGATGCCAGGGTGTTGCCGTGTTTCCTGCACCAGGTCTCCCCGCCTGTGGGGTCCCAGTGTGGGTGCCCCCCCCCATGTTTGGGTGGGTGACTCCCCCCCCACCCAAGGTGTGCCCCCCTCAGTGTCCCCTACCAAGTTTCAGGGTGCTCTTAATGACGGTGCGCTCTTAACGAGGGCGGGCTCCTAACGATGCTGGGGTGCCGCCATGTTCCCAGCTCTCCCTGCCTGGGGGGTCCCAGTGTGGGTGTCCCCCCCACGTTTGGGTGGGTGGCTCCCTCCCCCTGCCCTGCCCCCCCTCAGAGTCCCCTACCAAATTTCGGGGGCTTTCTTAATGACAATGCTCTCCTAACGAAGCCGGGCTCCTAACGAGGCCGGGCTCCCGCCATGTTCCCAGCTCTCCCCGCCTGTGGGGTCCCAGTGTGGGTGCCCCCCCCAAGGTGTGCCCCCCTCAGCGTCCCCTACCAAGTTTCAGGGTGCTCTTAATGATGGTGCGCTCTTAACGAGGGCGGGCTCCTAACGATGCCAGGGTGCCGCCATGTTCCCAGCTCTCCCCGCCGGTGGTGTCCTGGCGTGGGTGTCCCGGCGGGACCATGGGGTGCCCCCCCTCTCCCCCCGGGTGACCCCCCCTTCCCCCGCAGGGGGAACACGCTGAAGAACATCGAGAAGGAGTGCAACGCCAAGATCATGATCCGGGGAAAGGGCTCGGTGAAGGAGGGCAAGGTGGGCCGCAAGGACGGGCAGATGCTGCCGGGGGAGGACGAGCCCCTCCACGCCCTGGTCACCGCCAACACCATGGAGAACGTCAAGAAGGCGGTGGAGCAGGTACGGGGGGGGAACCCCGACACGGGGGGGAGCCCCGGGGGGGGGGCGCGGGGCCCCGCCGCCCCCGTTTGAGCTCTGTTCTGCCCCAAAACCAGATCCGGAATATCCTGAAGCAAGGCATCGAGACGCCCGAGGACCAGAACGACCTGCGGAAGATGCAGCTGCGGGAGCTGGCGCGCCTCAACGGCACGCTGCGGGAGGACGATAACCGGTCGGTGGCGCCCCGGAATACCCCAGGGTACCCCCCCGCGCCCCAAACTGCTCCTTCTCACCCCAAAACAACCGCACGCGCCCCTCGCCCTCCAGGATCCTGCGGCCGTGGCAGAGCACCGAGACCCGCAGCATCACCAACACCACCGTCTGCACCAAGTGCGGCGGGGCCGGCCACATCGCCTCCGACTGCAAGTTTGCCAGGTAATGGCCCCCGAACCCCCCCGAATCCCCCCCAAGCCCCCCTGATCCATCCCAAAGCACCCCAAGCCCCTGCAGCGTCCCCTTGCTCTGGGGGGCAGAGGCGACGGGGGATCGGGGCGGGGGGTGCCAGCGGCAGGGGAGGGCGCGGGGGCGGGTGCCCCCGGCCCGGGGGGCCGCCCCCCGCCTGACGCCCCCCCGCCCGCCGCCCCCCAGGCCCGGGGACCCGCAGTCGGCGCAGGACAAGGCGCGGATGGACAAGGAGTACCTCTCGCTGATGGCGGAGCTGGGGGAGGCCCCCGTCTCGGTCAGCTCCAACGCCGCCCACAACAACAGCCCCCTCTCCAGCAGCCACCGCGCCGCCAGCCAGGCCAGCAGCCAGCCCCCCCCCGTGAGCGCCGCCGCCCCCCTAAACCGCCACGGGGGAGCACCCCCAAAACGGGGGGGCCGCCCCCTAACCCCCCCTGTGCCCGCAGAGCCGCCCGCCCTGGATGAACTCCAGCCCCTCCGAGAGCCGCCCCTACCACGGGATGCACGGGGGGGGCCCGGGGGGGCCCCACAGCTTCCCCCACCCCATGGCCGGCATGGGGGGGGGCCACGGGGGGCACCCCCTGCAGCACAACCCCAACGGGCCCCCCCCCCTGGATGCAGCCCCACCACCCCCCCATGGGGCAGGGCCCCCACCCGCCCGGGCACCCGGGGCCCCACCACATGGGTAAGGACAATCCTGGGCGGGGGGGGGGGGGGGGGGGGCTGGGGCTGGGGGGGGGTTGGGAGGATTTTGGGGGTGAAAAAGGGGGTTTTTTATTGCCCCCCCAAGGGTCTTGCTCCCAGAGGAGACCCTGGGGGGTTTGGGGGGGGGTATGTTTGGGGTTGGGGGAGTTATTTTGGGGGGGGTGGGGATTGGGGGGGGAGGGCAGGAGGATTTTTGGGGTGAGAAGGTTTTTTATTGCCCCCTCCCCCTGGCAAGGGTCTGCTCCCACGTGAGACCCTGGGGGTCTTCTGGCGGGGGAGGGGGGGTATTTTTAGGGTTGGGGGGCTGGGGATTGGGGGGGGTGGGGATTGGGGGGCTTGGGAGGATTTTTGGGGCGTTGTGGGGAGGGGCGGGGTGTGTCGGGGTATATTATCGGGGGGGTCTGGGGGCGCGCGCCGGGGGCGGGGGGTTTGTTTTGGGGGTGCGCGCCGGGGCGCGGCCGGCCCCCCCTCGCTAAGGCGACGCTCGCTCCTTCCCCAAGATCAGTACCTGGGCAATGCGCCGGTGGGCTCTGGGGTCTATCGCCTGCACCAGGGAAAAGGTGAGGCCCCCCCCCGGCCCCCCCCCCCCCCGCCCCCACGCCCCGCCCCCGCTAACGCCCCTCCCCCCGCAGGTATGATGCCGCCGCCGCTGGGTATGCTGCCCCCCCCGCCCCCCCCCGCCCGGTGGGCAGCCGCCCCCCCCCTCCGGCCCCCTCCCCCCATGGCAGCAGCAGCCGCCGCCGCCCCCCAGCAGCAGCAGCACCCCCTTGGGCTGGCAGCAAAGTGAGTGGGGGGCTTGGTCCCGGGGCCCCACGCGCGGGGGCCATTCACACCGCCCCCCCCCCACCCCGGTAACCCCCCCCGTTACTGTTTACCGCCCCCCCCCCTCCCGGTAACCCCCGCCTCTGTTACTGCCCCAACTACCACACCACCCCCCCGGTTACACACACACACACACACACACACACACCCCCCTACCATTACCCCCCTTACCCACCCTTCAATCCCCCCCCCCCCCCCCCAATCACCCCCTGCCCCGGGGCTGGGCCGTGGGGGGAGGAGGGATCTTGCTCCTTTCGGGCCCCCCCACTCCAGAGGAGGTGTGTCCCTCCCCCCCCCCCCCCCCCCCCCCCCCCAACACCTCCTTTAATTACCCCCCTCCCCGCCCCCCCAACACAAGCGCTCCCCCATCAGCCCATGGACCCCCCCAGGGCGGTGCCGGGGGGGTGGGTGCTGTTCACCTTGGGGCCCCCCTTCCACTTCCCCCCCCCTCCGCGGTTCATTGCCCCCCCCAGTCGCCCCCTGGCTCATCACCCCCCCTTACTGGCCCCCGGTTCCTTGCCCCCGGCTAACGCCTTCCCCCCCCCCCCAGATACGACGACCACCACGAGCGCTGGCAGCGGCTCCCTCCCCCCCTGGCAGCAGCAGGGGGCGGCGGGGGGGGCGGCGGGGGGGGGGGCGGCTTCTACGGGGGCCCCCCCGCTCCCCGGCAGCCCCTCCATGGTGCCTTTGCCCCCCGGGGTGCAGCCGCCCCTCCCCCCCGGGGCCCCCCCGCCCCCCCCGCCGCCCCCTGGCTCCGGGGGCATGATGTACGCGCCCCCGCCCCCCCCGCCGCCCCCCCCCATGGACCCTTCTAACTTCGTCACCATGATGGGGATGGGGGTCCCGGCCATGCCCCCCTTCGGCATGCCCCCCGCCCCGCCCCCCCCGCCCCCCCAGAACTGAGCGGGCCGGGCCCCGCCCGGGACCACCGCCTGCCCCTCCCCCTCCCGGGGGGCGCGCGGGGGGCGGCGCGGTGCCCCCGGGGCCCCGCCCCCCAGCCCCCCCGCGCGCTTTCTTTTGTGTATGAATAAAGGCCGGAGCGGGGACCCCGCCCCCACCCCTCGGCCCCTCCTTTCGCGCCCCTCCCCCCGCCTCGCCTGTCGCGCGCCCCCCCCCCCCCCCCCCCCCCCCGCCGTGAAACCCGAGCGGGGGGGCCGCCCCCACCCCCTGTGGCCGTCACTCAGCCGCCGCCTGCCCCAAATGTCACGACCTTCAGCGCGGCTCCGGTTACCGGGGGGTGGGGGGGGGTGGGGGGGACACGGACACGGACACGCGTGTGGCCCCACAGGGGGGAGGGTGCAGAGGGGCTGTGCCCCCAGCCGGGGCGTGGCCCTCCGCCAGCCCCGCCCGCTCATGAATAATGAACGAGGCGGCCTCCACAGGGGGCGCCGCCACCCCGCGCGGAGGGAGTGTCTCGTCGGAAGCGCCGCCCACTCATGAATAACGAAGGAAGCGGCCGTCCCGGAGGGGCGCGCAGCGATGGGTGGGGGCGGGGTCTCGTCGCAAGCGCCGCCCACTCATGAATAATGAACGAGCCGGGCGCTCATAGCCGCCGGGCGCCGCCGCCGCCGCCTCCAGCCCGGAGCCCCCCATCCGCTGCCCTCGGAGCCCCCCGGAGCCCCCCGCCCGCTGCCCCCCGGAGCCCACCGCCCCCAGCCCCCCCCCCCCAGCCCGGAGCCTCAGCCCCGACCCCCCCCCCCCCCCCCCGGCGCCATGTCGCGACCCCTGAGCGACCAGGGAGCGGCGGCGGCAGATCAGCGTGCGGGGGCTGGCGGGGGCCGAGAACGTGTCCGAGCTGAAGCGCAACTTCAACCGGCACCTGCACTTCACCCTGGTCAAGGACCGCAACGTGGCCACCACCCGCGACTACTACCAGGCGCTGGCCCACACCGTGCGCGACCCACCTGGTGGGGCGGTGGCTGCGCACGCAGCAGTACTACTACGAGAAGGACCCCAAGGTGGGGGGGCCCGGGGGGGCCCGGGGCTGCCGCCGCGCGCCCAGCGGTGCCGTTGCAAGAGGGACCCCGGGGGGGGCATGGGGGGGTCCCGGGGGCTGCCGGCTGCCGCACCCGGCCGTGGCCGCTACGAGCAGGGCCCCGGGGGGGGGGGGGGGGCCTGGGGGGGTGATGGTTCCGCACCCAGCCGTGCCGCTACGAGCAGGGCCCCGAGGTGGGGGGGGCCGGGGGGGGCCGGGGCTGCCGGCTGCGCACCCCAGCGGTGCCACTGCAAGAGACACCCGGGGGGAGGGGGGGCATGGGGGGGTCTGGGGGCTTTGGGGGGACTGGGGACACCGGGGACATTGGGGAGCCTAGGGACAGCGGGGGGGGCCTGGGGACAGCGGGGGGGCCTGGCAGCATCAGGGGGGCTGGGGGCTCCAAGGACATTGGGGGGTCGGCGAGGCCCCGGGGTCACCGGGGGCAGCTGGGGACACTGGGGACACTGGGGACACTGGGGCGTCACGGGTCCCCGAGACAGAGCCCGGCTCTGGGGGGTCCTGGGACACGGGGGGCGAGGGGAGGGGGGGCTGGGGGAGTCAGGGGTGCAGCTCAGGGGCTGCAGGTTTGGGGGGTCACAGGAGGGTCCGGGGGGGTGCAGGTTTGAGGGGTGCAGGTTTGGGGGGATGTGGGTCGGGGGGGTGCAGGGTCTCGGCGGGTGCAGGTTTGGGGGGGTCACAGGAGGGTCCGGGGGGTGCAGGGTCTGGGGGGGGTGCAGTCAGGGGGGTGCAGCTCAGGGGGTGCAGGATTGGGGGGGTCACAAGGGGGTGCAGGGTCTGGGGGGGTGCAGACAGGGGGTGCAGGTTTGGGGGTGCAGCTCAGGGGGTGCAGCTCAGGGGGTGCAGGTTTGGGGGGGTCACAAGGGGGGTGCAGGTTTGGGGGGTGCAGCTCAGGGGGTGCAGGTTTGGGGGGGTCACAGGAGGGTCCGCCCACCCCCCCCCCCCCCCAGCACAGTTAAATTTAACCTGACCTTTGGCGCTGACCCGCTGCCATTTAATCCCGACACCGGATAGCGGCGGGGGGGCGGCGGGGTCCGGGGGGGTCCGGGGGGGTCCCCGTGTGCGGGGGGGGGGACTGTGGCCCCCGCTGACCCCCGCCGGCCCCCCCAGCGCATCTATTACCCCTCTCGCTGGAGTTCTACATGGGGCGGACGCTGCAGAACACCATGGTCAACCTGGGGCTGCAGAGCGCCCTGCGACGAGGCCCTGTACCAGGTACGGGGGGGGCACGGGGGGGGACAATGGGGGGGACACGGCGGGGACACGGCGGGGACACGGCGGGGACACGGGGGGGACATGGCGGGGGACCACAGAGGGGGACGAGCAGGGGGAAACGGGAGAGGCGGAGGGGGACACAGGGGGGGATGAGTAAGGGGACAAGCAGGGGGACACAGAGGGGGACATGGGGGGGACATGGAGGGGACAAGTGGGGGGATGTGGGGGGATGGGCATGGGGACATGGAGGGGACAAGTGGGGGGATGTGGGGGGATGGGCATGGGGACATGGAGGGGACAAGTGGGGGGATGTGGGGGGATGAGCATGGGGACATGGGGGGGACACGGAGGGGGACAAGCAGGGGGATATGGGGGGATATGGGCATGGGGACATGGGGCGGACACGGAGGGGGACACGGGGGGGACGAGCAGGGGGACGAGGGGACAAGCAGGGGGACACGGAGAGGGACGTTGGGGGTGGCGTGGGGGGACACGGAGGGGACAAGGAGAGGGACAAGCAGGGGGGACAGGCAGGGGGACGTGGGGGCAGCAGCCTGGGGGGGGGCTGGGGGCAGCAGCAGGACAGACCCGGGGGCGGGGGGTGTCCTGCTCCGGGGGGGGGGGATTTTGGGGGCCCCCTGACCCCCCCCCCCCCCCAGCTGGGGCTGGACATGGAGGAGCTGCAGGAGATCGAGGAGGACGCGGGGCTGGGCAACGGGGGCCTGGTGCGCCTGGCAGGTGGGGGGGCCCCGGCGGGGGGCGGGGGGGCCTGGGCTGCTGGGAGGGGGGCCCGGCGGGGGCCCGGAGTTGCTGGGGGGTCCCCGGGGTGCTGGGAGGGAGCCTGGGGGAGCTAGGGGGGTCCTGAGTGCTCGTGCAGCCCCCCCAGCTCTGCCTGGGGTCTCCTGGGGTCCCCAGGTCCCCCCCCTTGTCACCCCGGTGTCCCCAACGTTCCCCCTCCTGCCCAAGACCCCCCTTCCTCCGCCTCCGACCACCCCCAAGTCCCCCAGGGTCCCCGTGTCCCCAGCGTGGTCCCTGGTCCCTCTGTGTCCCCAGGGATGTCCCCATGGTCCCCACAGTCCCTGGGGCGTCCCTGGTCCCCGTTGTCCCCACAATGTCCCCACAATGTCCCCGGTGACGCTCCTGGTCCCCCCGGTCCCTGGGGTGTCTCTGGTTCCCATTGTCCCCGTGGTCCCCGTTGTCCCCACAATGTCCCCAGGATGTCCCTGGTCCCCGTGATGCTTCTGGTCTCCGTTGTCCCTGTGGTCCCCGTTGTGTCCCCACAATGTCCCCAGGATGTCCCCGGTCCCCGTGATGCTCCTGGTCCCCCCGGTCCCTGGGGTGTCTCTGGTCCCCATTGTCCCCATGGTCCCCCGTTGTCCCCACAATGTCCCCGGTCCCCGTGACGCTCCTGGTCCCCCCGGTCCCCGGGGTGTCCCCGGTCCCCGTTGTCCCCGGGATGTCCCTGTGATGCTCCTGGTGTCCCGGGGGTGCCCCTGGTCCCACGTTGTCCCCTGGTGCCCGTTGTCCCCCCGGTCCCCCGTGATGCCCCGGTCCCTGGGGTGTCCCCGACGTCCCCCCCCGCTGACGCCCCGGTCCCCAGCCTGCTTCCTGGACTCGATGGCCACGCTGGGTCTGGCCGCCTACGGCTACGGCATCCGCTACGAGTTCGGCATCTTCAACCAGAAGATCTCGGGGGGCTGGCAGGTGACGGGGGGCTGGGGGGGCCGAACGTCTCGGGAGGGAGGCGAATGGGGTAGGGGGGGCCTGGGGGGCCCTGGGGAGGTTCTGGGGGGTCCTGGGGGGCAGGTGAGGGGGGAGAGGTGTCCTGGGGGGGGGCAGGGAACAGATGATGGGGGGGGGGGTCTTGGGGAGAAGCTGAGGGTAGAGGGGTCCTGGGGGGGCTTCTGGGGGGGTCCTGAGGGGGCCCTGGGGGGGGTCCTGAGAGTCCTGGCAGGAAGGTGAGTAGGGCAGGGGGTCCCGGGGGGGGTCCTGAGGGGCCTCGGGGAGAAGACGAGGGGGTATAAGGGTCCTGGGGGAGGTCTGGGGGGGTCCAGGAGGGTCCCAGGGGGTCTTGGGGAGCAGATGAGGGCTTTGGGGGTCCTGGAGGGGGGTCCTGAGCATCTTGGGGGGGTGAGGTGAATAGGGCGGGGGTCCTGAGGGAGCCCTGGGGGGTCCCGGGGGTCCTGGGGAGCAGATGAAGGGGCACAGGGGTGCAGGGGTCCCTGGGGGGGCCCTGGGGGGGGTTGGGGGTGCGGGGAGGGGGGGGTCCCAGCCGTGCCCCCCCCAGGTGGAGGAGGCGGACGACTGGCTGCGCTACGGCAACCCCTGGGAGAAGGCGCGGCCGAGTACACCATCCCCGTCCACTTCTACGGGCGCGTCGAGCACGGCCCCCACGGCGCCAAGTGGCTCGACACCCAGGTGGGCGTGCCAGGGCGTGCCAGGGCGCAGGGAGGCGTGCAAGGGTGTGCGAGGGTGCAGGGAGGGCGTGCAAGGGCGTGCGAGGGCGTGCGAGGGCACGGGGAGGTGTGCCCGGGTGTGCAAGGGCGCAGGGAGGGCGTGCAAGGGTGTGCGAGGGTGCAGGGAGGGCGTGCAAGGGTGTGCGAGGGCGTGCGAGGGCGCAGGGAGGGCGTGCAAGGGCGTGCGAGGGCGTGCGAGGGCACGGGGAGGTGTGCCCGGGGTGTGCAAGGGCGCAGGGAGGGCACGCGAGGGTGTGCAAGGGCGTGCGAGGGCGCAGGGAGGCGTGCCGGGGCGTGCCAGGGCGTGCCAGGGTGCGCGAGGGTGCTGATGCAAGGCTGCTCTTGCGCGTGCACGCTGGCCTGGGGATGGAGGGAGCGTGCGAGGGCGCGCGAGGGCGCGGGGCGGGCGTGCGAGGGCGCGCGAGGGCACCGGGTGCTGGTGCGAGGCTGCCCTCGCACGCTCACGCCGCGTGGGGATGGGGCGCGCGAGGGGTGGGCGTGGGCCGCCGGCCCGGGGCGGGGGCGGGGCGGGGGGGCCGCAGGGGCTGGCACACGCGCGTGCGAGGCCCTGCCGCGTGCCGCAGGTGGTGCTGGCGCTGCCGTACGACACGCCCGTGCCCGGGTACCGCAACAACACGGTGAACACCATGCGGCTCTGGTCCGCCCGCGCCCCCAACGAGTTCAACCTCAAGGACTGTGAGCACCCCCAGACGCCCCCTGCGCCCCCCAACCACCCCCTGCCCCCCACGCACCCCCCAACCACCCCCAACCACCCCCCTGCCCTCCGTGCACCCCCCAAAGACCCCCCAAAACCCCCCTGCACGCCCCAAACACCCCCCAAACAAAGACCCCCCAACCCCCCCCTGCACCCCCCAAACACCCCCCAAACGCCCCCCAGGACCTCCCGCACCCCCAAATACTCCCCCTGGGACCCCAGATTCACCCCCGGGGCTGCAGCACCCCACGTACCCCCCTGCATCCCCAAAACACCCCCGGGACCCCCGAATACACCCATAGGGTTCCTCTGCACCCCCAAACACCCCCCAGACCCCCAATACCTCCCCATGCCCCCCTGTACACCCCCAATGGCCCCCCCCCAGACCCCAAGCAATGCCCCAGGGCCCCCCGGCACCCCCAGACACCCCCCTAGGGTAATGATGCACCCCTAAACCCCTCCTGGGGTCCCCCCTAAACCCCTCCTTGGGCCCCCCCCGCCCCCCAGACCCCCCCGGGCCCCCCTGCAGGGCCCCCCCTGACCCCCCCTGTCTCCCCAGTCAATGTCGGGGGGTACATCCAGGCCGTGCTGGACCGAAACCTGGCGGAGAACATCTCCCGCGTCCTGTACCCCAACGACAACGTGAGGGCGCGGGGACCCCCGGGGGGCTGGGGGTGCTGGGGGGCAGGGGGTGCCTGGGCCCCGGGGGGCTGGGGGTGCTGGGGGGTGCTGGGACATGGGGGTCTCCGTGTCACCGCGGGGCTGAGGGTGGGGGTCCCTGGGTGCCCTAGGGGTCCCGTGGCCGTGGGGCTGGCGTCGCGGTGTCACCGTGGGTTGGGGGTCTGGTGTCACCGTGGGGCTGGGGTCCCTGTGTTACCGTGGGGCTGAGGTCCTGTGTCCCTGTGGGGCTGAGGACGGGGGTCCCATAGCTGC
The DNA here is from genome assembly GCF_035582795.1 of Mycteria americana. NCBI lineage: Eukaryota > Metazoa > Chordata > Aves > Ciconiiformes > Ciconiidae > Mycteria > Mycteria americana. Next base: position 1,700,253 of record NW_027445628.1, on the reverse strand, counting down.
GGGTCCGGGGTCCCCGTGTCCCTGTGGGGCCGAGGACGGGGGTCCCATAGCTGTGGGGCTGGGGTCCCCGTGTCCCTGTGGGGCTGAGGACGGGGGTCCCATAGCCGCGGGTCCGGGGTCCCCGTGTCCCTGTGGGGCCGAGGACGGGGGTCCCATAGCTGTGGGGCTGGGGTCCCCGTGTCCCTGTGGGGCTGAGGACGGGGGTCCCATAGCCGCGGGTCCGGGGTCCCCGTGTCCCTGTGGGGCCGAGGACGGGGGTCCCATAGCTGTGGGGCTGGGGTCCCCGTGTCCCTGTGGGGCCGAGGACGGGGGTCCCATAGCCGCGGGTCCGGGGTCCCCGTGTCCCTGTGGGGCCGAGGACGGGGGTCCCATAGCTGTGGGGCTGGGGTCCCCGTGTCGACGGGGGTCCCATAGCTGTGGGGCTGGGGTCCCCGTGTCCCTGTGGGGCCGAGGACGGGGGTCCCATAGCCGCGGGTCCGGGGTCCCCGTGTCCCTGTGGGGCCGAGGACGGGGGTCCCATAGCCGCGGGTCCGGGGTCCCCGTGTCCCCGGGGGTGGGGGTCCCGCAGTGACGCTGGGCGGGCCCCGCAGTTCTTCGAGGGGAAGGAGCTGCGCCTGAAGCAGGAGTACTTCGTGGTGGCGGCCACGCTGCACGACATCATCCGCCGCTTCAAGTCCGCCAAGTTCGGCAGCCGCGACCCCGTGCGCACCGCCTTCGACACCTTCCCCGACAAGGTGACAGCCCCGTCCCCCCGTGTCCCCCCGTGTCCCCCCGTCCCCGTGCCACCGCCTTCGACACCTTCCCCGACAAGGTGACAGCCCCGTCCCCCCGTGTCCCCCCGTGTCCCCCCGTCCCCGTGCGCACCGCCTTCGACACCTTCCCCGACAAGGTGACAGCCCCGTCCCCCCGTGTCCCCCCGTGTCCCCCCGTCCCCGTGCCACCGCCTTCGACGCCTTCCCCGACAAGGTGGGCACACGGCGGTGGCGCTGTCCCCGTCCCGTGTCCCTGTGTTGTGCTGTGTCCCCATCCCGTGCCACCTCCCCGTGCTGTGTCCCCATCCCGTGTCCCCATGCCATGTCTCTGTGCCAAGCCGTGTCCTTGTGCCGTGTCCCCGTGCCGTGCCGTGTCCCCAGGCACTGTCCCCGTGCCACGCCGTGTCCTCAAGTGGTGTCCCCGTGCCGTGTCCCCATCCTGTGTCACGTCCCCAAGCAGCGTCCCCATCCCATGTCCCCATGCTGTGCCGTGTCCCCACGTGGTGTCCCCATGCCGTGTCCCCATCCTGTGCCATGTCCCCATGCCGTGCCGTGTCCCCAAGAGCTGTCCCCGTGCTGTGTCCCCATCCTGTGCCACGTCCCCACGCCGTGTCGTGTCCCCAGGAGCTGTCCCCATGCCGTGTCCCCGTGCCATGTCCCCGAGCGGTGTCCCCATGCTGTGTCCCATCCTGTGCCGTGTCCCTGAGCAGTGTCCCCATGCCACGTCCCCATCCTGTGCCACGTCCCCACGCCATGCCGTGTCCCCAAGAGCTGTCCCCGTGCCGTGTCCCCGTCCTGTGCCACATCCCCACGCCGTGCCGTGTCCCCAAGAGCTGTCCCCATGCCGTGTCCCCGTGCTGTGTCCCCGAGCAGTGTCCCCATGCTGTGTCCCATCCTGTGCCGTGTCCCTGAGCAGTGTCCCCATGCCACGTCCCCATCCTGTGCCACGTCCCCACGCCGTGCCGTGTCCCCAAGAGCTGTCCCCATGCCATGTCCCCGTGCTGTGTCCCCGAGCAGTGTCCCCATGCTGTGTCCCATCCTGTGCCGTGTCCCTGAGCAGTGTCCCCATGCCACGTCCCCATCCTGTGCCATGTCCCCACGCCGTGCCGTGTCCCCAAGAGCTGTCCCCGTGCCGTGTCCCCGTGCCGTGTCCCCGAGCGGTGTCCCCGAGCGGTGTCCCCCCACAGGTGGCCATCCAGCTCAATGACACCCACCCCTCCCTGGCCATCCCCGAGCTGATGCGGATCCTGGTGGACGAGGAGCAGCTCAGCTGGGACAAGGTGGGACACGGCGGGGGGGACACGGGGGGGCACCCCATGGGCAGGGGTCACCAGGGGTCTGTGTTCCCCCAGGGGTGGGGTGCTGTGGGGCAGGGGGACCCCCAGATGCGGGGCGCTATAGGGCGGGGGGTCCCCTAGGGTGGGGGCGCTGCGGGGACGGGGCTCCCCAGACCCCGGCTTCCCCCGGGACGGGGGGGGGTCCCCAGGCTGGGGCGCTACGGGCCCGGGTCGCCGTGGGGCGGCCCCCCAAGTGCGGCGTCCCCCCAGGCGTGGGAGGTGACGGTGCGGACGTGCGCGTACACCAACCACACGGTGCTGCCCGAGGCGCTGGAGCGATGGCCCCTGCACCTGCTCGAGGCGCTGCTGCCCCGGCACCTCCAGATCATCTACGAGATCAACCAGCGCTTCCTCGACGTGCGTCCGCCCCACGGGTGGGGGGCAGAGGGGGCCCGGACGCCCGGGTTCCTTGGGGGGTGCTTGGGGGGCACCCGGATACCTGGGTCCTTGGGGGGCACTTGGGGGGCAGAGGGGGTCTGGATGCCTGGGTTCCTTGGGGGGTGCTTGGGGGGCACCCGGATACCTGGGTCCTTGGGGGGCACTTGGGGGGCAGAGGGGGCCCAGACACCCGGGTTCCTTGGGGGTGCTTGGGGGGCACCCAGATACCTGTGTCTTTGGGGGCCACTTGGGGGGCAGATGGGGTCTGGACGCCCGGGTTCCTTGGGGGTGCTTGGGGGGCACCCGGATACCTGGGTCCTTGGGGGGCACTTGGGGGGCAGAGGGGGCCCGGACGCCCGGGTTCCTTGGGGGGCGGATGGGGGGCGGACGCCTGGGTCCCCCCCGCACGCCTGCATCCTCGGGGGGCAGACGGGTCCTTGGAGGGGGGGCGATGGGGGGCGATGGGGGGCGGATGGGCCCCCCCGGAGGCCATGGGGGGCCATGGGGGGCGGATGGGCCCCCGACGCCTGGCTCCCCCCGACGCCTGGCTCCCCGCAGCGGGTCTACGCCCACTTCCCCGGGGACCACGAGCGGCTGCGGCGGATGTCGCTGGTGGAGGAAGGCGCCGTCAAGCGCATCAACATGGCGCACCTCTGCATCGTGGGCTCCCACGCCGTCAACGGCGTCGCCCGCATCCACTCCGACATCCTCAAGAACAGCGTGTAGGGCCCCCGCCTCCCTCCCGCCGCCCGTCCCCGCCGCCGCCGCCTTCTCCCGCTGCCGTCCCAGCCCCGTCCCTCGTCCCCGTCCTTGTCCCGCCCCCGTCCTCGTCCCTGTCCCCGTCCCTGTCCTGTCTCTGTCCCCGTCCCCGTCGCTGTGCGTCCCCCCCCCCGTTGCCGTGGGTCCCCGTGGCCGTGGGTCACCGTCCCCGTGGGTCCGCGTCCCCATCGCTGTGGGTCCCTCTTGCCATGGGTCCCCGTCCCTGTTGCCGTGGGTCCCCGTGGCCGTGGGTCCCCATCCCCATGGGTCCCCATCTGTTGCCATGAGTCCCCATGGCCGTGGGTCCCCATCCCCGGGGGTCCCTGTCCCCGTGGGTCCCCATGGCCGTGGGTCCCTATTGCCGTGGGTCCCCGTGGGTGCCCGTGCCCATGGGTCCCTGTCCCCATCCCCGGGGGTCCCCATCCCCATGGGTCCCCATCCATTGCCATGAGTCCCCATGGCCGTGGGTCCCTATTGCCATGGGTCCCCATGGGTCCCCGTCCCTGTTGCCATGGGTCCCCGTGGCCATGGGTCCCCGTCCCCATCCCCGGGGGTCCCTGTCCCCGTGGGTCCCCATCCCCGTGGGTGCCTATTGCTGTGGGTCCCCATGGGTGCCCGTGGGTCCCCGTCCCTGTGGGTCCCCATCCCCGTGGGTCCCCGTCCCCATCCCCGGGGGTCCCTGTCCCCATGGGTCCCCATGGCCGTGGGTCCCTATTGCTGTGGGTCCCCATGGGTGCCCGTGGGTCCCCGTCCCTGTGGGTCCCCGTCCCCGTGGGTCCCCGTCCCCATCCCCGGGGGTCCCTGTCCCCGTGGGTCCCCATGGCCGTGGGTCCCCGTCCCTGTGTTTCACCGTGGGTTCCCCCCCCGTGGCGGTGGGTGGCCGTGGGTCCCCGTGGGTCGCCCCCCCGACGGCCGCGTCCCCCGGGCAGGTTCAAGGATTTCTACGAGCTGGAGCCCCACAAGTTCCAGAACAAAACCAACGGGATCACGCCCCGGCGCTGGCTGCTGCTCTGCAACCCGGGGCTGGCCGAGGTCATCGCCCAGGTGGGGACGGGGGCTGGGGGGCGCTGGGGGCGATATGGGGGTCCCGGGGGGTATGGGGGTCCCTAGAGTGCTGTAGGGGGGTCCCTGGGGGGGCATGGGGGTTCCCTGGGGGGCTAGGGGGGTCCTTGAGGGTCCCTGGAGGATGCTGGGGGGTCCCTGAAGGTCCTCAGGGGTGCTTTGGGGGTGCCCTGGGAGATATGGGGGGGCCCTAGGGAGCTATAGGGGTCCCTGTGGTCCCTGGGGTGCTATCCCTGGGGTGGCCCTAGGGCATATGGGGGGTCCCTGGGGGGCTAGAGGGGTCCTGGAGGGTCCTCTGAGGGTCCCCTCGGGGGCTGGGGGGGGTCTGGGGGCTAGGGGGGTCCCTGAGGGGGTCCCCTGGGGCGCTATGGGCGTCCCTAGGGTGCTGGGGGGGTCCCTGAGGGTCCCCTGGGGTGCTATAGCGGGATCCCTGGGGTGCCATGTGGGAATCCTGGGGGGGCTAGAGGGGGTCCCTAGGGTGCTGTGGGGGTCCCTGAGGTTCTCTGGGGGTGCTGGGGGGGTCAGAGAGGTGCTCTGGGGGTCCATGGGGTGCTCTGGGGGTGCCTTGGGGGTCCACGGGATGCTATTAGGGTGCCAGTGGGGTGCAGTGGGGGTCCCTGGGGTGCTGGGGGGGTCCCTGGGGCGCTGTAGGGTGCCATGGGGGGGTGTGGTGAGGGGGGTGCCCCATGTCCCCCCTTGCCCCCCCAGCGCATCGGGGAGGAGTTCGTGGCCGACCTGGACCAGCTCCAGCAGCTCCGCAACTTCGTGGATGACGACAGCTTCATCCGGGACGTGGCCAAGGTCAAGCAGGTACGGGGGGGCCGGGGGGGGGCCGGGGGGCTGAGGGGGAGCTGGGGGGGCCGGGGGGCCGCGGGGACATCGGGGGGTGTGGGGTATGGGGGGGTGATGGGGGGCAGTGGGGGTCCCTGGGGGGTTATGGGGTCCCTGGAGGGCGGATGGAGGGGGCGTGGGGGGGGGGGCGCAGAGAGGTTATGGGGACCCCGGGGGGGCTCATGGGGTTCCTGGGAACTTATAGGGGTCCCTGGGGGGGGCTTGCGGGGTCAAGGGTTGACTTATGGGGGTCTCTGGGGCACTTACAGGGTCCCTGGGAACTTACGGGGGGTCCCTGGGGGACTTACGGGGGTCCCAGAGCCTTAAAGGGGTCTCTGGGGGGGGCTTGGGGGGTCCGGGGGGGACTTACGGGGTCTGGGGTGGGATGCGGGGCTCACGGGGGGACAGGGGGTGCTGCAGGGACCCCGAGGGACACGGGGGGGCTCGCGGGGGTCCGGGGCAGGATGCGGGGGTTGCGGGGGGACAGGGGACGGTGCAGGCGCGCGGGGGGGCTGCGGGGGGGTCCCGGCTGGGTGCCCACCCCCCTGCCCCCCCCCAGGAGAACAAGCTGAAGTTCGCGGCGTTCCTGGAGAAGGAGTACGGGGTGCGGGTGAACCCCGCGTCCCTCTTCGACATCCAGGTCAAGCGCATCCACGAGTACAAGCGGCAGCTGCTCAACTGCCTCCACGTCATCACCCTCTACAACCGTGAGCGGGACCCCCCCGGCACCCCCCCGGCACCCCCCGGGACCCCCCCGGGAACCCCCACCCAGGGACCCGGGCGTCCGGGGACCCCCTACCCGAGGGCCCAGGCGTCCGAGAACTCCCAACCCCCCCCCCCAGGGACCCGCGTGGGACGGGCACCCCCTGACCCCCCCCACCCGGGGACCCCCCACCCGGGGACCCAGGTGTCCGGGGACCCCCCCCAAAGCTCTGCTGGGGACCCCTCCCCCACCCAAGGACCCAGGTGTCCGGGGACCCCCCCAAAGCTCTGCTGGGGACCCCTCCCCCACCCAAGGACCCAGGTGTCCGGGGACCCCCAAACCCCCCACCCAGGGACCCCCACGGATGGGCACCCCCCGACCCCCCCACCCAGGGACCACGGCAGCCGGGAACCCCCCCACCCAGGGACCCCCGTGGATGGGCACCCCCTGACCCCCCCCTCGGGGACCCCAGCATCCAGGCCCCCCCTGCCCCCCCTGGGGACCCCAAGGTCTGCCCCACCCCGGGGTCCCCAGTGTCCAGCCCCGCCCCCGCCCCCCCAGGACCCCCCTGATTCGGGTCCCCCCTCCCCAGGGATCAAGAAGGAGCCCAACAAATCCTTCGTGCCCCGAACCGTCATGATCGGGGGCAAGGTGAGGGGCTGGGGGGGCCGGGGGGGCGCGGGGGGGCCTGGAGGGGACCAGAGGGTCCTGGGGGGACTTGGGGGGCTCTTGGGGGTCCCAGAGGGGTCCCAGGGGGGGATTTGGGGGGCTCACAGGGGTCCGAGGGGGCCTGGGGTCTCCTGGGGGGGGCCTGGAGGGGATCAGAGGGTCTTGGGGGGCTCTTGGGGGTCCCAGAGGGGTCCCAAGGGGTCCGGGGGGGACTTGGGAGGCTCGTGGGGGGACCCAGAGGGGTCCCGGGGGGCCTGGGGGGATCTGGGGGGGCTCCCAGGGGTCCCTATGGGAGTTGGGGTGACCAGGGGGGTCCTAGAGGGGCTTGAGGGGGTCCCAGGGACTCTACAGGGACTGGGGGGGGGTCAGGGGGTTCCTGGTGGCGCTGGGGGGCCCCTCGGGTCGCCCTCTAGGATCTGGGGGGTCCCTTGGGGGTCCCAGGGATCCCTATGGGAACTGGGGGGGGGGGGGGGGGGGGCTCAGAGGGGTCCCTATAGGGACCGGGGGGGGTCAGGGCGGTCCCGGGGGGGGCGGGGGTGTCCCTCGGGGGTCCCGGGTCACCCCCCGGCGTGCCCGCAGGCGGCCCCCGGGTACCACATGGCCAAGATGATCATCAAGCTGGTGACCGCCATCGGGGACGTGGTCAACCACGACCCGGCCGTGGGCGACCGCCTCAGGGTGCTGTTCCTGGAGAACTACCGCGTCTCCCTGGCCGAGAAGGGTGGGGGCCCCGAACCCCGAAACCCACCCCCACCCCCCCGAGCCCCCCCAGCCCCGCCCCTGCGTCCCCAAGCCGTCCCCTGAACCCCCGGCATCCCCCTCGCTCCTCCCGAACGACCGCGTCTCCCTGGCCGAGACGGGGCGGGGGCCCCGAACCCCGAAACCCACCCCCACCCCCCCCGCACCCCAGAACCCAGCCGTGAGCACCCCAACCCACCCCTGCGCCCCCAAACCTCTTCCTGGAGAACGACCGCGTCTCCCTGGCCGAGAAGGGTAGGGCACCCCAAAACTCTGGGTACCCCAGTACCACCTGGTGCCGGGCTGGGCACCCCAGTATCGCCCTGGTACGGCCCTGGGCACCCCAATACTGCCCTGGGCACCCCAATATTGCCCTGGTATCACCTTGGGCACCCCAATATCGCCCTGGTATGGCCCTGGGCACCCCAATACTGCCCTGGGCACCCCAATATTGCCCTGGTATGGCCCTGGGCACCCCAATACTGCCCTGCTATCACCCTCGGCACCCCAAAATTTCCCTGGGCACCCCAATATCACTCTGGTATGGACCTGGGCACCCCAATACTGCCCTGGGCACCCCAATATCACCCTGGTACGGCCCTGGGCACCCCAATACTGCCCTGGGCACCCCAATATCACCCTGGTATGGCCCTGGGCACCCCAATACCGCCCTGGGCACCCCAATATCGCCCTGGTATCACCTTGGGCACCCCAATACCGCCCTGGGCACCCCAATATCACTCCGGTATGGCCCTGGGCACCCCAATACTGCCCTGGGCACCCCAATATCACCCTGGTACAGCCCTGGGCACCCCAATACTGCCCTGGGCACCCCAATATCACCCTGGTATGGCCCTGGGCACCCCAATATCGCCCTGGTATCACCTTGGGCACCCCAATACCGCCCTGGGCACCCCAATACTGCCCTGGGCACCCCAATATCGCCCTGGTATCACCTTGGGCACCCCAATACCGCCCTGGGCACCCCAATACTGCCCTGGGCACCCCAATATCACCCCGGTACGGCCCTGGGCACCCCGATACCGCCCTGGGCACCCCAATATCGCCCTGGTACGGCCCTGGGCACCCCAATACCGCCCTGGGCACCCCGATACCACCCCGGTACGGCCCTGGGCACCCCAATACTGCCCTGGGCACCCCGATACCACCCCGGTACGGCCCTGGGCACCCCATTACGCCCCCCCTGCACCCCGATACCCCCCCGCTTTGGCCCCGGGCCCCCCGATATCGCGGCCCCCGTGTCCCGCAGTGATCCCGGCGGCCGACCTGTCGGAGCAGATCTCGACGGCGGGGACGGAGGCCTCGGGCACGGGGAACATGAAGTTCATGCTGAACGGGGCGCTCACCATCGGCACCATGGACGGGGCCAACGTGGAGATGGCGGAGGAGGCGGGCGAGGAGAACCTCTTCATCTTCGGCATGCGCGTGGAGGACGTCGAGGCCCTCGACCGCCAGGGGTGGGTGGCACCCGCGGGCCCCGGGGGGGCCGGGACCCCGCTGCACCCCTGCGGGGCCCCGGGCGCCCGTCGAACCCCCGTCGCACCCCCGCGGTGACCCGGGACCCCCGCGGCACCCCCACGGTGCCCGGGGACCCGATTGCACCCCCGCGGCACCCGTCGCGCCCCCCCCCCGGTGCCCGTGGCACCCCCGTGGTGACCTGGGACCCCCGTGGCGCCCGTCGCACCCCCGGTGCACCCCCATGGCACCCAGGGCCCCCCAGAGCTCCCCGTGGCACCCAGGGCTCCCCATAGCTCCCCATGGCTCCCCATAGCACCCCACAGCACCCAGGGCTCCCCATGGCACCCCACAGCACCCAGGGCTCCCCATAGCACCCCATAGCACCCAGGGCTCCCCATAGCTCCCCAGGGCTCCCCATAGCACCCCACAGCACCCAGGGCTCCCCATAGCTCCCCAGGGCTCCCCATAGGACCCCATAGCACCCAGGGCTCCCCATAGCTCCCCAGGGCTCCCCATAGCACCCCACAGCACCCAGGGCTCCCCATGGCACCCCACAGCACCCAGGGCTCCCCATAGCACCCCATAGCACCCAGGGCTCCCCATAGCTCCCCAGGGCTCCCCATAGCACCCCACAGCACCCAGGGCTCCCCATAGCTCCCCAGGGCTCCCCATAGGACCCCATAGCACCCAGGGCTCCCCATAGCTCCCCAGGGCTCCCCATAGCACCCCACAGCACCCAGGGCTCCCCATGGCACCCCACAGCACCCAGAACCCCCCATAGCTCCCCATGGCACCCCACAGCACCCAGGGCTCCCCATAGCACCCCATAGCACCCAGGGCTCCCCATAGCTCCCCAGGGCTCCCCATGGCACCCCACAGCACCCAGGGCTCCCCATAGCACCCCATAGCACCCAGGGCTCCCCATAGCTCCCCAGGGCTCCCCATGGCACCCCATAGCACCCAGGGCTCCCCATAGCTCCCCATGGCTCCCCATAGCACCCCACAGCACCCAGGGCTCCCCATGGCACCCCACAGCACCCAGGGCTCCCCATAGCTCCCCATGGCTCCCCATAGCACCCCACAGCACCCAGGGCTCCCCATGGCACCCCACAGCACCCAGAACCCCCCATAGCTCCCCATGGCACCCCACAGCACCCAGGGCTCCCCATAGCACCCCATAGCACCTAGGGCTCCCCATAGCTCCCCATGGCACCCCATAGGACCCCACAGCACCCAGGGCTCCCCATGGCACCCCACAGCACCCAGAACCCCCCATAGCTCCCCATGGCACCCCACAGCACCCAGGGCTCCCCATAGCACCCCATAGCACCCAGGGCTCCCCATAGCTCCCCATGGCACCCCATAGCACCCAGGGCTCCCCATAGCTCCCCAGGGCTCCCCATAGGACCCCATAGCACCCAGGGCTCCCCATAGCTCCCCATGGCACCCCATAGCACCCCACAGCACCCAGGGCTCCCCATGGCACCCCACAGCACCCAGAACCCCCCATAGCTCCCCATGGCACCCCACAGCACCCAGGGCTCCCTATAGCTCCCTAGGGCACCCCATAGCACCCAGGGCTCCCCATAGCTCCCCAGGGCTCCCCATAGGACCCCATAGCACCCAGGGCTCCCCATAGCTCCCCATGGCACCCCATAGCACCCAGGGCTCCCCATAGCACCCCATAGCACCCAGGGCTCCCTATAGCTCCCCAGGGCTCCCCATAGGACCCCATAGCACCCAGGGCTCCCCATAGCACCCCACAGCACCCAGGGCCCCGTACCCCCGGGACCCCCGCCCGGGGCTGACGGTGCCCGTGCAGGTACTGCGCCCGCGATTACTACGAGCGGGTGCCGGAGCTGCGGCAGGCGGTGGATCAGCTCAGCAGCGGCTTCTTCAGCCCCCGCCAGCCCGACCTCTTCCGCGACATCGTCAACATGCTCATGAATCACGACAGGTCGGGGCCGGGGCGCTCGCCAGGGTCCCATCACTGGGGGCCCGGGTGCCTGGGTCCCCTGGGAGGTGGGGAGGGGGGTCCCCGGGTGACGGAGGACCTGGGCTCCTGGAGGTGGGGGGGTTGGATGCTGGAGGTCCCCATCACAGTTGGGGGGCTCGGATGCCGGGGTCCCCATTGTTGGGGGGCCCAGATGCCGGGGTCCCCATCACTGGGGTCCCGGGTGCCTGGGTCCCCTGGGAGGTGGGGAGGGGGCTGCGTGGGTGTTGGAGGACCTGGGCTCCAGGACTTGGGGGGGGGGGGGTTGGATGCCAGGGTCCCCATTGTTGGGGGGCCCGGATGCCGGGGTCCCCATCGCTGGGAGGCCTGGACACTGGGGTCCCCTGGGAGGTGGGGAGGGGGCTGCGTGGGTGACGGAGGACCTGGGCTCCAGGACTTAGGGGGGGGTTGGATGCTGGAGGTCCCCATCGTAGTTGGGGGGCCCGGATGCCTGGGTCTCCCCTGACCCCCCCATACCCGTGTTGCCCCCCAGGTTTAAGGTGTTCGCGGACTACGAGGCTTACGTCAAGTGCCAGGAGAAAGTCAGCGCCCTCTACAAGGTGGGGACCCCCCCAGGGACCCCCCCCAAAGGGACCCCCCCCAGAGCCCTGGGGGGGTGGAGGGGTCTAGGGGGAGGATCCCCAAATCTCCAGGGAGGTGACTGGGGGTCTCCAAAGCCCTGGAGGGGGAACAGGGGGGACCCCTAAACCCCAGGGGGACAGACGGGGGGGGGCAACAAAGGGGTCCGGGGGGGTCCAAGGGGGTCTTGGTGGGGGGACACAGAGGGCACCGGGGGGGGGGTCTGGGAGGGGAGAGCAGGATGCAGAAGGGGATTGGGGGGTCCAGGGGGGTCCCCAAAGGCCCAGGGGGTCCAGGGAGGATATTTGGGGGTGCGCCGCCCCCCCTGAGCCCGCCGCCCCCCCCCAGAACGCGCGGGAGTGGACGCGGATGGTGATCAGGAACGTGGCGGCGGCCGGGAAGTTCTCCAGCGACCGGACCATCGCCCAGTACGCCCGGGAGATCTGGGGGGCCGAGCCCACCCGCCACCGCATCCCCGCGCCCGACGAGCCCCGCGAGTAGCGCCCGCGCGCCGGCGTCCCCCCGCTCCCGGACGCCTGGGTCTCCCCCAGACCCCACGATGTGCTTAGACCCCCCCCGCCCCCCCCAAATCCCGCCCCACAGTAATTGGGGGGTCCCCCCGGAACGGACACCTGGGTTCCCCCCGGGACGCCTGGGTCCCCCACCCCCAGATGCCGGGGTCCCCCCGGACCCTGCTGTGTGCTTTGATCCCCCCAGATCCCACCCCACAGTAACTGGGGGGCTCAGGGGGGCCCCCCACAACCAGCCCAGACGCCTGCGTCCCCTCCCAGACACCTGGCCCCCCCCGGGCCCCACTGTGGGCCTTTACCCCCCCAAATCCCACCCCATAGTAACTGGGGGGCTCAGGGGGGTCCCCCCACAACCCTCCCGGGGCACCCCGGCCCTCGGGGCTCTTTGGGGTTCATTTGGGTTTTTTTAAATAGTCATTTTTAATTTAAGCAGGGGTGTGACCCCTTCCCCCCCGCGCAGCGGGAACTGGGGGCAGCCCAGCGGCGGCACTGGGAGAACTGGGGTGGGGGGTGCTGGGGTCGGTGCCCCCCCCAATAAATAAACAAATAAAATAAAATAAAATAAATAAAATAAGATAAATAAAGTAAAATAAAATGAAATGAGTAAAATAAAAGACAAGAAAAGAAGGAAATTAAGGTTCTTCTCTTGCCCCGGGCACCGGGTCCCCTCTGGGGGGCAGAGGGTCGGGGGGGAAATTGGGGGGGGTCCCCCAGAATTGTGCCCTTGGAGGGGGGCAGTGGGGGGTCCCCCGACCCCTGGGTCCCCCCGGGGGCTGAGGTGGGGGGTCCGGACGTCCGGGGACCCCCCACCCAAAGGGAGGGGACCCGGCGTCCGGATGCGGGCAGGGTGGGGGCGGGGCGTCACCGCGGGTGGGGGCGGGGCTGCGGGTCCCGGTTTCACCGCGTGGGTTCTGCCCCCCCCCCCCCCCCCAAGTATGGGGGGTCCCCACTGCCCCCCCCGTGGGCAGGAGGGGACCCAGGCGTCCGGGGGGGCCTGGATGGGGATCCTTGGGGGTCCCCAAGTGGGGGGGGGGGGGGGGGCTGGGTTTGACCCCCCGGGGGGGGACTTGAGGGGTTTGAGGGGGATTTGGGGGGCTTCCAGGGGGACTCAGGGGGTCTGGGGAGGTCTAGGGGTCCCTGGGGGGGATTTGGGGTCCCCGGGGGGTACTTGGGGGGCTCCAGTGGGGATTTGGGGGGGGTCTGGGGCACTTTGAGGTGTCCCCGGGGGGGGATCTGGGGTGCCTGGGGGTATTCGGGGGGCTTCAAGGGGGGATTTAGGGTGCCTGGGGGGTCTTGGGGCCCCAGGGACTATTTGGGGGGCGGGGGGGGGGATATTTGGCCCCCCCCAGGGCGGTGCCGGCCGCCGCGTTTCTGTTTAACCACAAACCACTTCCCCCCCCGCCCCCCCCGCCCCCCCCGGCTCCGCCCCTCCCCCCCCGCCCGCCTCCGCCGCGGCCGCCGGAGCAGGTGGGTGCGGGCGGGGGTGCGGGGCCCCGGGCGTCCCCAGAGCCCCCCTGCCCCGGGTACCCCTGTCCCAGTGCTCCCAGTGCCCCGGGTGCCCCTGTCCCAGTGCTCCCCATCCCAGTGCTCCCAGTGCCCCGGGTACCCCTGTCCCAGTGCTCCCAGTGCCCCGGGTACCCCTGTCCCAGTGCTCCCCAGCCCAGGGCTCCCCCTGCCCCGGGTGCCCCTGTCCCGGTGCTCCCAGTGCTCCCAGTGCCCCGGGTACCCCTGTTCCAGTGCTCCCAGTGCTCCCAGTGCCCTGGGTGCCCCTGTCCCAGTGCTCCCACTGCGCCAGGTGCCCCTGTCCCGGTGCTCCCAGTGCTCCCAGTGCCCCGGGTGCCCCTGTCCCAGTGCTCCCAGTGCTCCGGGTGCCCCTGTCCCAGTGCGCCCAGTGCTCCCAGTGCCCCGGGTACCCCTGTCCCAGTGCTCCCAGTGCTCCGGGTGCCCCTGTCCCGGTGCTCCCAGTGCTCCCCCTGCCCCGGGTACCCCTGTCCCAGTGCTCCCAGTGCTCCGGGTACCCCTGTCCCGGTGCTCCCAGTGCTCCCAGTGCCCCGGGTACCCCGTCCCAGTGCTCCCAGTGCTCCCCCTGCCCCGGGTACCCCTGTCCCAGTGCTCCCAGTGCTCCGGGTACCCCTGTCCCGGTGCTCCCAGTGCCCCCAGTGCCCCGGGTACCCCGTCCCAGTGCTCCCAGTGCTCCCACTGCCCCGGGTACTCCTGTCCCAGTGCTCCCCATTCCAGTGCTCCCAGTGCCCCGGGTACCCCTGTCCCAGTGCTCCCGGTGCCCCCGGGTACTCCTGTCCCAGTGCTCCCACTGCCCTGGGGTACCCCTGTCCCAGTGCTCCCAGTGGTCCAGAGCCTCTCCATCCCAGTGCTCCCAGTTCTCCCTGCACCCCCGTCCCAGTGCCCCTGGGCCCCCCCCATCCCAGTGCACCCAGTGCTCCTAGTGCCCCAGGATACCCTTGTCCCAGTGCTCCCAGTACCCCTAGTCCTAGTGCCCCGGGGTACCCCCATCCCAGTGCTCCCGAACCTCTCCATCCCAGTGCTCCCAGTGCCTCCGGGAGGACTGCACCAGTTCTCCCTGCACCCCCCCCATCCCAGTACTCCCAGTGCACCCACTGCCCTGGGCCCCCCCATCCCAGTGCTCCCAGTGCCTCGCCCCCCCCCGTCCCAGTGCTCCCAGTATGGGGAGGTGGGGGGAGCACCCCACCAGTCACGAGTTGGGCCGGTCTCAGCCGAGAGGCTCAAGGGGGGGGTCTGGGTGCTGCCCCTCCATATCCCCAGTCCCTCCTAGTCCCTCCCAGTTCCTCCCAGTTCCCCCCACACCCCCTTACTGGGACGACTCCGGAACTGGTGGGGCAGGAAGTGAAGCCTTATCGGGGCGCGCAGGACCGGGGGGTTTGGGGGTGCGGGGGGGTTTGGCGGTGCGGGGGGGTTTGGGGGTTCGGGGGGGGGGCCTGGAGGTGCCGGGAGGGTTTGGGGGTGCGGGGGGGTTTGGGGGTGCGGGGGGGGCCTGGAGGTGCCGGGAGGGTTTGTGGGTGCGGGGGGGTTTGGGGGTGCGGGGGGGGGCCTGGAGGTGCCGGGAGGTTCTGGGGGTGCGGGGGGGTTTGGGGGTGCGGGAGGTTCTGGGGGTGCGGGGGGGTTTGGGGGTGCGGGAGGGGTTGTGCAAGAGCTTGTGCAAGAGCACGGCTGGGGCGGGGGGAGGCAGCATGGGGGGCCCCCCAGCACCCCTAAAATGAGACACTCCCCCCGGCACCCCCAAACTGGGACCTCTGGGACCAGGGGACCCCCAGGACCCCCTTGGGACCCCCAAAGCCAGGGGACCCCCCAGGACCTCCAGACTGGGACCCCCCAGGGGCCAGGGCCCCCCCAAATCCCTCCCAGCATCCCCAAACCAGCCCCCTCGGTGCCAAGGGACCCCCAGGACCCCCTGGGACCCCCAAAACGGGACCCCCAGGACATGGGGACACCCAGGACCCCCTGGGACCCCCAGAGCTGGGGACCCCAAAATCCCTCCCAGCACCTCCAAACTTGAACCCATAGGACCAGGGGACCCCCAGGACCCCCTGGGACCCCCAGCTCCTGGTTTTGGGGGTGCCACCTGGGACGTGGGTGTTGATTCCCCCCCGCCCCCCCCAGGAGCACAGGGCCGCGGGGTCCGCGAGTTTTGGGGTCCCGCCATGAGCTGCACCCTGGACCTGGATCGGGGCCACACGCTGGACGAGCTGCTGCAGGGCTGCATCGACGCCTTCGGTCGGGGGGGGCCCTGGGGTTCGGGGGGGCCCTGGGGTCTCGGGGGGGCCCTGGGGTCTGGGTTTTGGGGGGAGGCTGGGGTTTGGGGGCCCTGGGTTTGGGGACCCCCCTGGATTTGGGCGGGCTCTGGGATTTGGGGGGACCCCTGGGGTGGGGGGGACCCCTGGGGACTGGGGGGGTTCCTGGGGTCTGGGGGAGCCCAGGGTTTCGGGGGTCCCCTGGGGTCTAGGGGTCTCTGAGGTTTTGGGGGGGTCTCTGGGGGGGGTCTCTGGGGGTTTGGGGGGGGTCCTCTGGGGTTGAGGGCTCTGGGAGGGTCTGTGGGATTTGGGGGGGGGGGGCTGTGGGTTTGGGGGTCCCTTGGACTGGGGGGACCCCAATGGGGTCTTTGGGGTAGGGGGGGGGTGCGGGGGGGTGTCCCCGTTACTGGGGTCTCTGGGGGGTGTCCCCGGGATCCTGGGGGGGTGTCCCTGGGATTTGGGGTCTTGGGGGTGCTCTGCTGGGACTGGGGATGCTGGGGGGTGTCTGGGCCTGGGAGGGGGCTGGGGGTCCCGGGGGGCACTTGGGGGTGCCAGGGAGGGTTTGGGGGTCCCGGGGGGGTGACGCGCCCCGGCCCCCCAGACGCGCAGGGGAAGGTGCGGGACCCCCACCTCGTCCGGCTCTTCCTCATGATGCACCCCTGGTACCTGCCCCCCGCCGAGCTGGCCGGCAAGCTGCTGCGCATATATCCTTGGGGACCCCCCGGCCCCCCCAAACCCCCACGGGCCCCCCCAGACTCCTGGGACCCCCCCTGGGACCCCCCAAACCCCTTGGGACTCCCCAAACACCAGAGACCCCCCCGCACCCCCATCCCAGCTGCTGCCTGTATATCCTTGGGGACTCCCGCCCGTAGCCCCCCCCCCAAACCCATGGGGCCCCCCATAGCCCCCCAAAACCCTCGGGACCCCCCCTGGCACCCCCTGAAACGCTGGGACCCCCCCAAGACCCCCCAAAGCCCTGGGAACACCCTGGGACCTCTCAAACCCCCTGGGACCCCCCATAGTCCCCAAACCCCCTGAGACCCCCCCATAGCCCCCCCAAAACCCCCGCCCCCCCCCATACCCCCCCGCCCCCCCGGGACCCCAGCGCAGGCTCCTTGACACCCCCCCACCATCGAGGAGTCGGGGGGCTCGGCCGAGGGCCCCTCCCTGCGCCTCAAGATCGGCCACCTGGTCCGGTGAGTGACCCCCCGGGACCCCCAAAACCCTCTGTGATCCCCAAAACCTCTGGGGCCCCCCCGGCACCTCATAGCTGCCCCACAGCCCCCCTGGGACCCTCCAGACCCCCTCTGGGGGCCCCAGAGCCCCCCCCAGCCCCCCTGGGACCCTGAGACCCTATTTGGGGACCCCATAACCCCCCTGGGACCCCCTAGACCCCCTTTAGGGACCCCATAGCCCCCCCAAAGCCCCCCTGGGACCCCCTAGACCTGGCGGTCCCAGGCCCCCATAGCCCCCCCACAGCCCCCCGGGGACCCTGAGACCCTATTTGGGGACCCCATAACCCCCCTGGGACCCCCTAGACCCCCTCTGGGGACCCCAAAGCCCCCCCATAGCCCCCCTGCGAGCCCCTAGACCCCCTTTAGGGACCCCACAGCCCCCCCAAAGCCCCTCTGGGATCCCCTAGACCCCCTCTGGGGACCCCACAGCCCCCCGGCACCCCCTAGAGCCCCTCTGGGGCCCCCCGGCCCCCCGGGCCCCACCGACCCCCTTTGGGGCCCCCCCCGCTGCCCCCCAGGTACTGGGTGCGGGCCTTCCCGGGGGAGCTGGCCGGGGACCCCGAGCTGCTGGGCCGGATCGGGGCGCTGCGGGAGGCGCTGGGCCGGGGGGGCCCCGACACCCCCATCGACCTGGACAGCCTGTACGTGGGGAGGGGGCCGGGGGGCGCGGGCGTGCACGGGGACACGGGGGGCGTGCACGGGGACGTGGGTACGTGCACGAGGCGCGTGCAGGCGTGGGGACACGCGTGCGCAAGGTGCGTGCGTGCACGGGGACGCGAGCGCGTGCACGGGGGGGGCGCGGGCAACGGGGCACGGGGTGCGTGCGCGCACGGGGACGCGGGTGCGCGCACGAGGTGCGCGCGTGCGTGGGGACAAGCGTGCGTAGATGGGAGGGTGCGCACGGGGACACGGCCGTGTGCACGAGGTGTGTGCGTGCACGAGGACGGGGGCGCGTGCGTGGGGGGGCGCGCGGTGCGCGGGGCCACGGCTGCGTGCGAGCCTGGCCTGGGGCCCGCCCACGGTCGGGGTGCCCACGGGGCCACGTGCATCCACGTGCCCGAGGCTGGGGGGCCGCGGGGGGGGGGGGGGGGGGGTGCGCACGTGCGCGTGCAAAGCCCCCTGAGCGCGTGGCGGGTGCAGGCCGGCGCCGCCGGAGGGGGAGCAGGAGGAGCCGCCCCCCCGGCCCCCCGGCCAGCGCAAGACCTCGCTGCTGCTGGACCACCTGGAGGCCGCCGAGCTGGCCGAGCACCTCACCCACCTGGAGCACCGCGCCTTCGCCCGCGTCCGCGTGAGCACGCCTCGCGCGCCCGCCCCAAGACGTCGCGCGCCCCCGCCGCGGGTCCCCCCCGCCGCGCGCTCCGCGCGCGAAACCCAGACGGGGTCCCCTCTGTCGCGCGCCCCCGGGGCGGCTCCCTCCTCCCTCGCGCGCCCTCGCGCCGGACCCGCGCGGGTCCCCGGGCGTCGCGCGTCCCCGGGCGGGTCCCTCGTGCGTCCCCGGGCAGGTCCCGGGCGGGTCCCCTCTCCCTCGCGCGCCCCTGGGCGGGGTCCCCTCTCCCTCGCGCGCCCCGCCGCGTGGCGGGCCCGTTCCCCGCCGCGTGGCGCGCCCGCGTGCGAGGCCCGCGTGCGCGCAGTTGCAGGATTACCGCAGCTTCGCCCGGCGTGGCTGCGCCGCCGGCAGCCCGGCCCTGCAGCGCGTCGTCGCCCTCTCCAACGGGGTCTCCCGCTGGGTGCAGCTGCTGGTGCTCAGCCCCGCCGCCCCCGCCCAGCGCGCCCGCGTCCTCACCCGCTTCCTCCACGTGGCACAGGTGACCCACGCCCGGCCCCGCGGCGCGGCCCCGTAGCGATGCCCCACGGCCGGCCCCCGTAGCGCTGCCCCGAGGCCAGTCCCCTAGTGCTGCCCCACGGCTGGCCCCATAGCCCCGTAGCCTCACGGCACCGCCTCACAGCTGGACCCACAGCTGCACCCACAGCCCCATAGCCCCGGCACATGGCTGGCCCCGTGGCCCCATAGCAGTGCCCCGTGGCCAGCCCCATAGCCCCATAGTGCTGCCCCATGGCTGGCCCCGTAGCCCTGCCTCCTGGCTGCACCAGAGCCCCACAGCTCTGCCCCATGGCCGCTCCATAGCCCTACCCCGTAGCAATGGTCCTGCCCCACGGCCCTACCCCATAGCAGTGCCTCTGCCCCATAGTAATGCTCCAGCCCCATAGCAACGTCCCTACCCCATAGCAGTGCCCCTGCCCCACAACCCTGCCCCGTAGCAACGTCCCTACCCCATAGCAGTGCCCCTGCCCCACAACCCTGCCCCGTAGCAACGTCCCTACCCCATAGCAGTGCCCCTGCCCCACAACCCTGCCCCGTAGCAACGTCCCTACCCCATAGCAGTGCCCCTGCCCCACAACCCTGCCCCATAGCAATGCCCCATAGCTCTGACCCCCAGCCCTGACCCCCGCCCCCCCAGAGGCTGCTGGAGCTGCGCAACTTCAACACGCTGATGGCGGTGGTGGGGGGGCTGGGGCACGGCTCCATCACCCGCCTGCGCCAGACCCTCGCCCTGCTGCCCCCCGACGTCACCAAGGTGGGCCTGGGGGGGAGGGCTCCGGGGGGGTCCGGGGGGGGTCCTAGGGAGATCCTGGGGGGCTCCTGGGGGCTTCTGGGGTGCCCAGGGGGGTTCTGGGGGGCTTCTGGGGGGCTCAGGGGGGCCCTGGGGGGCACAAGGGGGTCCGGAGGGTCTGAGGGGGAGTGGTCCTAGGGGGGTCTGGGGTGCCCGGGGGGTCCTGGGGAGGTTCTGGGGGGCACATGGGGGTCCTGGGGGGCACAAGGGGGTCCTGAGGGTCCAGGGGGGGAGTGGTCCTAGGGGGGTCTGGGGGGCTCCTGGGGGCACATGGGGGTCCTGGGCAGGTGGTCCTGGGGGGGGTCTGAGGGGGGTCCTGGGGCTGGGGGGGCTCTCAGGGGAGCTCAGGGGGGACATGGGGGTGTCCTGGGGGACGGGGGGACCGTCACCCCCCAGCCCTGCTCGGCCCTAACATGTCTCCCCCCGTGTGTGTCCCCCCCCGTCCCCCCCTGCCCCCCCAGCTGTGGGCGCGCCTGTCGGAGGCGGTGGGCTCGGGGGGCAACTACCGGCGGTACCGGGGGCTGCTGGGGGGCGCGGGGGGCGGCGGGGGGTTCCGCCTGCCCGCCCTGGGGGTCCACCTGCGGGACCTGGTGGCGCTGGAGGAGGCGCTGCCCGACTGGGGGGGCCCCGGGCGCCCCCACCCCGCCAAGCTGCAGCAGCGCTTCGCCATCCTGGGGGGGCTGCTGGGGGGGGGCGAGCAGGGGCCCCCCGTGCCCGCCGACCCCGACCTGCTCCACCTGCTGACGGTGAGACACCCCCCCCCCGGAACTGCCCCCCAAAATGCAACCGCACCCCCCGGACCCACCCCCCCCCCCCGCACCCCCAAAACAGACCGGCGCCCTCCTGCACCCCAACCTCCCCCGCAGCCCCAGACCCCCCTGCACCCCCAGACCCTGACCTGCACCCCCAGAGCCCCCCATGAACCCCCTGAACCCCCCCCGGGCATCCCTGCACCCCCAAGCCCCTCTGGCCCCCCGACCCCCACACCCCCCCCTGCCCCCCCAACCCCCTGCCCCCCCCAGGTCTGCCTGCACCCCCAGCCCCCCCTGCCCCCCAGGTCTCCCTGGAGCTGGGGCAGACGGAGGAGCAGCTCTACCAGCTCTCGCTGCAGCGCGAGCCCCGCACGCGCACCCCCGTGAGTGTGCAACGCGCGTGCAACGGGGCGAGGGTGCAAGGGGGGGGAGGGTGCAAAGGGAGGGCGTGCGACGGGGGGTGAGCGTGCGACGGGGGGGGTGTGCGACGGGGGGTGCGAGTGTGCAAAGGGGGGTGCAACGGGGGTGTGAGCGTGCAAGAGCCTGCGAGGGGGCTGGTGTGCAACAGCGGGGGTGCAACGGGGGTGTGAGCGTGCAAGGGGCTGTGTGTGCAACGGGGGGTGTGCAACGGTGGCGATGTGCAACGGGGGTGGGAGCGTGCAATAGGGGGTGGGAGTGTGCAATAGGGGGTGCAACGGGGCGTGAGGGTGCGGGGGGGTGCGGGGGGGGGCAGCGCCCTGCGGGGCCGTTGCGCCCCCAAGCTGCCCCCAGCCCCCCTGGCCCCCCCAGCCCGCCCCTGGGCGGGGCCGCCCCCCACCCTGCCGGTGCCTGTGCCCCCCAGTCGGGGCCCCCCCCGGCGCTGCCCCCCGTCTGCCCCATGGACGAGTGGGTCCTGCCCGAGCCCCCCAGACCCGACCCGGCCCTGCTGCGCGCCCACCTCGAGAGGCTGGTGGAGGTGGGGGCGGGGGGGCTCTTGGGGGGTCCCTGGGGGTTTGGGGGTCCCTGGAGGGGCCGGGGGCCATCTGGGAGGGTCTCGGGGGGGGGGGGTGTCTGGGAGTCCCTGGGGGTCTTTGGGGGGCTGGGGAGGGGTCTCGGGGGGGTCCGGGAGGGGTCCGTGGCGTCGGGGGCTGATGGAGGGGTCCGGGGGTCCCTGGGGTGACGGGGGGTCCGGGGAGGCGGGGGGATCCGGGGGGGGGCCCTGGGGTGACAGGGGGGTCGGGGGGTCCATGGGGTGGCAGGGGGGATCCGGGGGGGCCCTGGGGTGACAGGGGGGTCGGGGGGGGCCCGGGGGGGTCGGGGGGTCCATGGGGTGGCGGGGGGGATCCGGGGGGGCCCTGGGGTGACGGGGGGGGGGGCAGTACATTTTCCGTAACTTCGACGTGGACGGGGACGGCCGGATCTCGCGGGAGGAATTCGGGATCGTGCGGGAGAACTTCCCCCACCTGCAGCTCTTCGGGGACCTGGACACTGACCGGTGGGGACCCCCGGGACCCCCAAACCAGGGACCCCCCGAGACCCCCCCGGGACGCCCAAACCAGGGGCCCCCAAACCAGGGACCCCCCCCCAGGGACCCCCCAGGGACCCCCAAACCAGGGACCCCCCCCAGGCACACCCCAGGGCCCCCCAAACCAGGGAACCCCCCCCCAGGGACACCCCAGGCACACCCCAGGGCCCCCCAAACCAGGGACCCCCCCCCCAGGGACACCCCAGGGACACCCCCAGGGACCCCCAAACCAGGGAACCCCCCCCCAGGGACACCCCCATGGACCTCCAAACCAGGGACCCCCCCAGGGACCCCGCAGGGACCCCCAAACCAGGGACCCCCCCCCCAGGCACACCCCAGGGACACCCCCAGGGACCCCCAACCAGAGACCCCCCCCCCAGGGACACCCCCATGGACCTCCAAACCAGGGACCCCGCAGGGACCCCCCAGCGACACCCCCCCCAAACCAGGGCCCCCCCCCGGGACCTCCCCCAATCAGGACCCCCCCAGACACCCCCAAACGAGGGACACCCCCCACCCCCAGGGACCCCCCCCCCAGGGATTCCCCCCCCTGCCCCCCGGGAACCCCCAGGCCCCCAGACTGCCCCCCCCCCCCCGCCAAGGGACGCAGGCATCCGGGACCCCCAACCCCCCCCACCCCGGGACCCTCGTGTCTGGGGGACCCCCCCCCGCCCCCTGGGACCCCCCCCCCCACTGCCCCGCATCACCGCGGCCCCCCCAGGGACGGCAGCCTGAGCCGGGGCGAGGTCCTGGCCTCCTTCCTGCGCTGCAGCGGGGGGCCCCCCCCGCCCCCCCCGGGGCCCCCCCACGTCTTCGAGGAGAGCAGCGCCCTGCGCCCCGCAGCCTGCCGCCACTGCCGCCGCCCGGTGAGACGGCCCCGCGCCCCGCGCGCCTCGCACGCCTCGCACGCCTCGCACGCCTCGCACGCCCTGTGCACGCCCTCGCACCCCCTCGCACGCCTTCACACCCTCTGCACGCCCTTGCACGCCTCACGCCTTGCACGCTTGGCACGCCCTCGCACGCCCTCGCACACCTTGCACGTCCTCGCGCCCCTCCCACCCCTCGCACGCCCCCCACGTGCCCCCCCACACCTCACACACCCTCACGCCCCTCACACCCCTCGCACGCCCTCGCACACCTTGCACACTTCGCACACCCCCACACGCCCTCACACCCCTCGCACGCCCTCGCACCCTCTGCACGCCCTCACACACCCTTGCACACCTTGCACGCTTCACACCCCTTGCATGCCCTTGCACACCCCCCCACGCCCTCACACACCTTGCACGCCCCCCATACAGCCCTTGCACGCCCCTCACCCCCCCACACGCCCCTCACGCCCCTCACGCCCCCCACACCTTGCACACCCCTCACATGCCCCTCGCACGCCCCTCGCACGCCTCTCACGCACCCCGCGTGCCCCTTGCACGCCCCGCATGCCCTCACACCCCCCCGTACACCCCTCGCACACCCCTTGCACGCCCCCCGTGCACCCCTTGCACGCTCCCCGCGCACCCTCTCACTCTTTGCACCCCCTCGCACGCCCCTCGCGCACCCGGAGCTCACGTGCGCCCAGGGCCCCTCGTGCCAGGCCCCTTGCACGCCGGCCCCCTGGGCGCGGTTCGCACGAGCGTTTTGCACGGCAAGCGGCGGCTGGCACGCCTCGCCGGCGGGAGCCGCGGGGGCTTCGCACGAGCGCCGCGCACGGGAGCCGCTTCTGCGCGCGTCACGCGAGCGTGCGTCGCACCAGGGCCTTGCACCAGCATCCTGCAGGGAGGGGCCGTCGGGCTCCCCTCGCACGGGGGCTTTGCACGAGGAGGGGGCCCCTGGCACGGGGTCGCCCCCCTCACCCCTCCCCCCGCCCCCCCCAGATTTTGGGCCTCCACAAACAGGGGCTGAAGTGCCGCAGTGAGTGGGGGAGGGGCGGGGGGCCGTGGGTGCCTTTCGGGTGCCACGGGGGTGCGGGGGGGGGAGGGGCTGCGATGGGGGTTCGAGGGTGCCATGGGGGGTGCAATTGGGGGGTGCAAAGGGGGGCTTGGGGGCGCAATGGAGGGTGCAACGGGGGGGGGCTTTATGGGTGCCATGGGGGGGTCATGGGTGCTCTGGGGGTGCAATGGGGGGGTTCATGGGTGTCCTGGGGGTGCAGGGGGAGGGGTTATGTGTGCCATGGGGGGCTATGGGTGCCATGGGGGGTGCAATGGGGGGGTCATGGGTGCCATGGGGGGTGCAGGGGGAGGGGTTAGGGGTGCCATGGGGGGCTATGGGTGCCATGGGGGGGTTCATGGGTGCCATGGGGGTGCAATGGGGGGTTATGTGTGCCATGGGGGGCTATGGGTGCCATGGGGGGTGCAGTGGGGGGGTTAGGGGTGCCCTGGGGGGGTTATGGGTGCCCTGGGGTGCATTGGGGGGTTCATGGCTGCAATGGGGGTTGCAATGGGGGGGTTATGGGTGCTCTGGGGGGTGCAATGGGGGGGTTAGGGGTGCCATGGGGGGGTTATGGGTGCACTGGGGGTGCAATGGGGGGGTTAGGGGTGCCATGGGGGGGTTAGGGGTGCTCTGGGGGGTGCAATGGGGGGGTTAGGGGTGCCATGGGGGGGTTATGGGTGCTCTGGGGGTGACGTGCCCCCCCCAGCCTGCGGCCTGCGCTGTCACGCCGGGTGCCGGGAGCGGCTGCGCGTCGAGTGTCGCCGTCGCACCCAGAGCATCGCCGCCGACGCCCCCCCGGGCCACCCGGGACCCCCCCCCCGCTCCTTCAGCTTCTCCCTGCCCTGGCCCCGCCGGCTCTCCCTGCAGCCCCCAGGTGGGACCCCCAAACCCCGGGACCCCCAGGGCCCCCCCCCCGGCACCCTGGGGGACCCAGGCCTCCGGGCCCCCCCACCCCCCCCGGACCCCCAATCCCCCCCATCCCCCGCCCCCAGGCCCCCGCGCCCCTGACGCCCCCCCCCGCCCCCCCAGAGACCCCCAAGGAGCTGCAGGAGGTGGAGGACGGCGTCTTCGACATCCACCTATAGCCAGGTACTGGGGGGCCGGGGGCCTGGGTCCCCCCAGGGCGGGGGCCCGGACGCCTGGGCTCACTGCCCCCCCCCCCCTTTCCGCAGGGTCCCTGGGCTCTGGCTCGCCCTGACCCCGCTCGACCCCAGGACCCCCTCCCCCACGGCCGGGGGTCCCCTCTGCGGCGGCAGCGCCGGGGCCCGGACGCCGGGGTGCCCGGGGGTGGGGGGCAGCGCTCGCAGCGCGGGAATAAACTGCGTCCGTCTGTCCGTCTGCTCCTGGCGCCCCGCACGCCTGGGACCCCCGGGGGGGCTGCGGGGCCTGGGGGTACGGGGGGCTGGGGGCTCTGGGGCTGGTTATACTGGGGGGTCCATGGGGCTCCCTGGGGGGCAGCCGCGAGCCCCCTGTGGGCTAGCTATGGGGCTGGCTATGGGGCGTCTGGGGGGCACCCTGGGGGGCTTCTATGGGGAGTCTGTGGGGCAGCCGTGAGCCCCCTGTGGACTCTCTATGGGGCAGCTATGGGGTGTCCGTGGGGCACCCCATGGGGTGTCCATGGGGAGTCTGTGGGGCAGCCGTGAGCCCCCTGTGGACTCTCTATGGGGCAGCTATGGGGTGTCCGTGGGGCACCCCATGGGGTGTCTATGGGGAGTCTGTGGGGCAACTATGGGCTCCCTATGGAGCAGCTATGGGGCTCACTGTGGGGCATCTACAGGCAGTCTGTGGGAGCCCTGTGGGGCATCTATGGGGCAGCTACGGGGCAGCTGCGAGCCCCCCGTGGGCTCCCTGTGGGGCAGCTAGGGGCCGCCTGTGGGGCTCCCTCTGGGGTGTCTGTGGGGAGCCCGTGGGGCAGCTGCGAGGACCCCCGGGGTCCCCGTGGGGCGGCCGTGGGGCAGCCGTGGGGCAGCCGTGGGGCGCCGGCCGTGCCCGTGCGAGGCCGTGGCCGGGGCGGGGGCGCGCGGGGGGCGGGGGCGCGCGGGGCCGGTGCCGTGCGCGTGCCCGCGGCGGGCGGGAGCTGCGGGACTGCGGGAGCGGCGGGGACGGGGCCGGGGCCGGGGACGCCGCCACCGCCCCGGGCAGGTACCGGGACGCGGGGGGACACGGACCCGCGGGGGGGGGCGGGGGGGGCACCGGGGGGGGGCGGGGTGCAGGATGGGGGTACCCGGGGCGGGGGTGCAGGATGGGGGGGGGCGGGGGGTGCCAGGGCTGAGGGTGCAGGATTGGGGTACCCGGGGCGGGGGGGGGGGGAATAGTGGGGGGGGGACTGCAGGATTGGGGTGTGGGGGGTGCAGGATGGGGGTACCGGGAGGGGGGTGCAGGATTGGGGTACCCGGGGGGGGTACCAGCACGGGGGGTGCAGGCTGGAGGTACCGGCGGGGGGAGGATGGGGGTACCCGCAGGAGAGGGGTGCAGGATGGGGATGCTGGGGGGGGGGCAGTGGGGTACCAGGGATGGGGGTGCGGGATGGGGGGGGGTCAGGACGGGGGATGCAGGTTTGGGGTGCCGGGGGGGGCAGGATGGGGGGCACCGGGGATGGAGGATGCAGGGTGGGGGTGCAGGGGGACGCAGGATGGGAGCCGGGGGGTGCCGGGGGGTGCAGGATTGGGAGGGGTGCGGGAGGGGGGGCTACCGGGGGGGTGCAGGTTTGGGGTACCGGGGCTGGGGCTGGGGGGTCCGGGGCTGGGGGGGGCAGGATGAGGCCCCAGGGCTGGGGGGTGCGGGACTGGGGGTACGGGGGGGGGTCACATCCTTCCCCCCCATCGCCGTAAGGGGTCTGGGGGGGCCCCGCTGAGCCTGGGGACCCCCCCATCCCGGGGGGCCGCATCCCGCCCCTCCCCGGGGCCTCGGGCGATGCGTCCTCGACACGCGGGGCCGGGGGGGCCGCAGCCGCCCCCCCCCCCCCCCCCCGCCGGGGCTGGGGCCGCATCCCCGTCCCCCGTCCCCCCCCCCCCTCCGCGGGGGTCTCGTCCTGCCCCACGGCGCGGACTTGGGGGTCTCGTCCTGCCCCACGGCGCGGACCTGGGGGGCACGTCGTGCCCCCGCCCATTGCAGGGGCCGGGGGCCGCAGCCGGCCCCACCCTCGCCAGGGCCCCCCCGGGGTGCGGGGCCGGGGCTGGGCGTGCGACGCACACGCGTGTGCGTGGGGCTGCCGGGCCTGGCCGCCCGCGTCCCCCACGGGCGCAGCGTCACCCGCCGCTGGGCAGCGGGACGGTGCACACGCGTGTGCAGGCGTGTGCGTGCGGGCACGTGTGCGTGCGTGCGTGTGCACACGCGTGTGCGGGCACGGGTGTGTGTGCGGATGCGTGTGCCCGCAGGGTGGGGGCAGTTGCAGGCGCGTGCGTGCGTGTGCAAAGGTGGGGGGGGCGCGGGGGGCGTGCACAAACCCGGGGTGCACACGTGTGTGTGCATGGGGGGGTGCACGCAGACTTGGGGTGCACACGCGTGTGCGGGGGGCGTGCAGGCAAAGCTGGGGTGCACGGGAGCGTGCAGGGGGTGCGCGCGCTGCGTTGGGGTGCACGGGAGCGTGCGTGGGGCGTGTGCACGCAAAACTGGGGTGCACGTGCGTGCACACGCAAAACCGGGGTGCGCACGGGTGTGCAGGGGGTGTGCATGCTGATGTGGGGGTGCAGGTGAGTGTGTGTGCGTGTGTGCGCGTGCAAAACTGGGGTGCGCATGAGCGTGCAGGGTGTGTGCAGGCAGAGCTGGGGGCCTGCAAGTGTGCAGGGGGTGCGCGTGCTGCACTGGGGTGCACGGGAGTGTGCGCACGTGGGGGGGGGTGTGCACGCAAAATTGGGGTGCGCATGAGCGTGCAGGGGGTGTGCATGCTGATCTGCGGGTGCACGGGAGTGTGCGCATGCAAAACCGGGGGTGTGGCTGTAGGGGTGCGTGCGTGCAAGCCGGGGTGCACGTGTGCGTGCAGGGGGATGCATGGGGGGTTGTGAGCGTGCAAGGGTGTGCGCGTGCAAAACTGGGGTGCGCACGAGTGCAGGGGGGTGTGCGCACGTGTGTGCGCGCGCACGGGCGCGTGCAAGGTGTCGGGGCGCGTGCACGCGTGCGTGCACAGGCGCGTGCAGGCCCGTGTGCGTGCGCACGTGTTTAGAGGCGTGTGCACGGGGGGGGTTGTGCGCGCACGGGCGCGCGCGAGGGGGGCGTGCACGCGGGGGGCGTGCGCGGCACGGGGGCACACGCGCGTGCAAGGGCGCGTGCAGGAGCGTGCGCGCACGCGGGGCGCGGGAGCGGGGCGCACACGGCCGCACGTGCGCGTGCGAGGCCGCGCTCACGGCGGGGGGGCCGGGGCACCCGGACAGCGGGGTCCCCCCCGGGGGTCCCCTGCAGCCCCCCGGGGCCTTGTCCCCCCCGTGACCTTCAGGCGCCCGCGGGGGCAGAGGGGACCCGGGCGCCCCCCCCACCCCCCCGGGACCCCGGCGGCCGGGTGCCCCCTCCCCCATCAGGCAGCAGAAATCAATAATTAATTGATTAACTCGGGGGGGGAGGGGGCACCCGGCCGCCGGGGTCCCTCGGGGGGCAGGGGGGTCTGCGGGGGTCCCCCCCCCATAGGGCTCCCCTGGGGCGGGGGTGGGGTGGGGGTGTCACGGGGGGGTCGTCGCTGTCAATCCCGCCCCCCCCCCGCAGGTGCAGCAGTTAATGTGATTGGCTAATTATGCGGCGCATGTTAATGAGCCCCATTACCCAATGAGGGGGGGCCGCCACGGCAGGGTTATAAATAACCTGGGGCCTCATTTGCATGATGCCAGATCCCGGGTTGCCGCGGTGACCGGCACCGTCGCCCCCCCCTAATCACCGGGGTTAATTAACGGGGTTGATAACGAGGTAGAGGGGGGTTGGAGCGAGGCCCGGACGCCGGGGTCCTGCGGGGGGTCCCCGGCCGCCTGGGTCCCCTCTCACGCTCTCTCTCCCCCCCAGGTGCCCACCGGACGCCCCGGCCATGCTGTAGCCCCCCCCCGGGGCCACCCATGCGGCTGTGAGAGGACGGGGGTGGCCGGGCCCCCCCAGGGCCCCTCCAGGGCCCCCCAACCCGCCCAGGCTCCGCAGACCCCCCAGGCGCCATGACCTGTCTGGACGCCGAGGGCCACCCGGGTCCCAGGGTCCATCTAGAGACTAAGGCCCACCAGGGCTCCGTGGCCACCCAGGGCTCCGTGGCCAGCCAGGGCTCCCAGGACCATCCAGAGACTAAGGCCCGCAAGGGCTTCATGGCCACCCAGGGCTTCGTGGCCACCCAGGGCTTCATGGCCAACCGAGGCTCCCAGGACCATCCGGAGACTAAGGCCCGCCAAGGCTTCGTGGCCAACCGAGGCTCCGAGGACTATCTAGAGACCAACGTCAATGATGGCTCCATGGCCCGGTTAGACTTGAAGGTCTACCAGGGCCCCACAGCCAACCAAGGCTCCAAGGACTATCTAGAGACCAAGGTCAACCAAGGCCCTACAGCCTGTCTAGACCTGAAGGTCCACGAAAGCTCAATGGCCAGCCAAGCCTCCAAGACCCATCTAGAGAGCAAGGTCCACCAAAGCCCCATGGCCCGTTTAGACCCGAAGGTGCATGAAAGCTCAATGGCCAACCAAGGCCCCACAGCCAACCAAGGCTCCGCAGCCCATCTAGAGACCAAGGTCAACCAAGCCCCCGTGGCCCGTCTAGTTCTGAAGGTCCAACAAGACTCCACGGCCTACCAAGCCCCCAAGGACCACCTAGAGACCAAGGTCAACCAAAGCCCCATGGCCCATTTAGAGACCAAGGTCAACCAAGGCCCCATGGCTTCCCTAGACTTGAAGGTCCACCGAGACTCTGTGGCCACCCGAGGCTCCACGGCCCGTCTAGAGACCAAGTTCCACCAAACCCCCGTGGCCAACCGGGCCACCCCATCCTGTCCGTGTCCCCGTGTCCCCTTGGGCGCCCACCTGGGCTTGGTGCTGCTGACCTTGGGGTCCCTGCTGCTACCAGGGACCTCGGGGGCGGCGCTGGAATTCGGAGGTGCCCCGGGCCAGTGGGCACGCTACGGGCGGTGGGCGCCGGGGGCCGGTGGCCAGCTGAGCTTCAGCTTGAAGACCAACATCTCCCGGGCACTGCTGCTCTACCTGGACGACGGCGGCAACTGTGACTTCTTGGAGCTGCTGGTGGCTGAGGGGCGTCTTCGCCTCCGCTTCGCCATCGCCTGCGCCGAACCCGCCACCGTCCAACCGCCGGCGGCGGTGAGCGACGGTCGTTGGCACATGGTGCTCCTCACCCGTAACGCCCGCGAAACCGCTTTGGCTGTGGACGGGGAGGCGCGGGCGGCCGCCGTCCGCTCCAAGCGGGCCGAGATGGCGGTGGCCAGCGACCTCTTCGTAGGTGGGATCCCACCCGACGTCCGCCTCTCGGCGTTGACCCTCAGCACCGTCAAGTACGAGGCGCCCTTCCGGGGCTGGTTGGCCAACCTGAAGGTCGGGGACGCGCCGGCGGCCCTGCTGGGCGCCCAAGGGGTGCGGGGCGAGGGGGAGGAGCGCTGCGCCCGTCACCCGCCCTGCGCCCACGGCGGCCGCTGCACCCTGCGCCGCGGAGAGCCCCGCTGCGACTGCACCGGCACCGGCTACCGCGGGCCCTTCTGCGCCGAAGGTGAGGGCGGCGGGGGGACCGCGGGGCGGGGGGGCCGCGGCACCGCCTCGTGTCTTTGCATTCTTGTGTGTCCTCCACGTCTTCGTGTCCGCTTGGCGTCGGACGTCTTCATGGCGTCGCGTCCTTGTGCTTCTCCGTGTCTTCACGTCTTCCTGGCGTTGCACGTCGACGTGGCTGCGTGCTTGTGCTTCTCCGTGGCTTCGTGTCCTCTCGGCGTTGTGTCCCCTCCTGGTGTTGCACGTCCTCACGTCTTTGCACGTCTGTGTGTTTCTCCATCTCTTCGTGTCTTCCTGGCATTGTGCATCCGCGTGTCTCTCCACATCCTCGTGTCTCTCCACATCCTCGTGTCTCTCCACATCCTCGTGTCTCTCCACATCCTCGTGTCTCTCCACATCCTCGTGTCTCTCCACGTCCTCGTGTCTCTCCATGTCCTCGTGTCTCTCCACGTCCTCGTGTCTCTCCACGTCCTCGTGTCTCTCCACATCCTCGTGTCTCTCCATGTCCTCGTGTCTCTCCACGTCCTCGTGTCTCTCCATGTCCTCGTGTCTCTCCACGTCCTCGTGCCTCTCCATGGCCTCGTGCCTCTCCACATCCTCGTGTCTCTCCATGTCCTCGTGTCTCTCCATGTCCTCGTGTCTCTCCACATGCTCGTGCCTCTCCACATCCTCGTGTCTCTCCACGTCCTCATGTCTCTCCACGTCCTCATGTCTCTCCATGTCCTTGTGTCTCTCCATGTCCTCGTGCCTCTCCACGTCCTCGTGTCTCTCCATGTCCTCGTGTCTCTCCACATCCTCGTGCCTCTCCATGGCCTCGTGCCCTCGCAGCCTCCCACGCCCCCGCCTCTCTCCAGCCCTCGGTGCCCTCGCACACCCCTGCCTTTGCACGTCCTTGTGCCCTCGCACGTCCTCGTGCGGCGGGGGGGGTGTGTGGGGTGGGGTTCCCTTGGGGTTTCCCCCACAGTGGGAAGGGGAAGGGGGGGCTCTGGGGAACCCCCAGCCCAGCCCCACCCGGGCTCATCGCACGCCAGTGTTTACTTGTGCAATCGCCCGCCCCGTGCCCTTGCACGCCCCCGTGCAATCGCACGCCCCCGTGCCCCTGCCCGTCCCCACACCCTCGCACGCCCTCGTGCGAGGCCCCGAGGCCGGGTGCCCCCGGGGTGACGGCGGCGGCTGGGCGTGCCTCGTGCGAGACACCCCCTCGTGCGAGACACCCCCTCGCACACGTCCCCGCCGGGGACCTGGGGACAACCGGCGGCGTTGCCGTGGCGACAGCATCCTCCCAGGCCCGTTGCCAGGACGACGGTTGCCGGGACTGCAGGCCGGGATGGGTTGCCATGGCGACGCCGGGAGATGGGTTGCCGTGGTGACGCCGGGGCGGTTGACCCGTTGCCAAGGCCGGTTGCCATGGAGACGGCCGGGCCGCCTGTCTCCCTGGCGACGGTTGCCGGGGCGCGGCGCCGCGGGGATGTTTTTCCACCGGCCGTGTCCTTGAGGGGGGACGGGGACGGGGACGGGGGGGCTGGGGGTGCTGTGGGGTGTGCCACGGGGCGGGGCCCCTGTGGGGTGCTGTGGGGTGGCTATGGGGTGCAAGGTCCCTGTGGGGTGCAGGCAGGGTGCTGTGGGGCGCACCGTGGGTTGCACGGCCCCTGTGAGGCGTGCTATGGGGTGCCGTGGGGTGCGCTATGGGGCGCACGGTCCCTGTGGGGTGCTCGTGCGGCGCCGTGTGGGGGTGTGGGGCTCCCGTGGGCACGCTGTGGGGCGAGCAAACCCCCCTGGGGCGTGCAGGGGGCGTGCAAAGCCTGGCAGGACGTGCAATGGGGCGTGCAAATTGCACCAGGGCGTGCGAACCCCACTGGGGCGTGCAAGGGGGGGTGCAAACCCCCTGGGGCGTGCGAACCCCAGCCCCGGCCCACGCCCCGCGCACCTCCGTGCGACACAACCGTGGTGCGAGGCCCAGCCCCGTGCCCTGCCCCCCTCCCCCCAGCCTCCCAAGGTCAACCCGAGGTCGCGGGGACCCCCCGGGGTTGGGGTGGTGGCACCGGGGCCGCGCGTGGGGGCACGCGGGCACGAGCGTCCCGCTCGCTAACGCCTCTCCCCTCCCCCCCTCTGCTCGCCCCCCCCGGACCCCCAGAGGAAGAACCCGCGGTGGAAGGTGAGTCGGGGGCGTGCAAGGCTGGGGGTGTGCAAGGCTGGGGGTGTGCAAGGCGGGGGGGGCGTGCAAAGCCCGGCGCCACGCCTGGAGCAGGAGGGTTTTGCACGGGGCCGGGAAGGCTTGTGAACAGCTGATCAGTTGTGCAAGGAGGTGTGCAAAGGTCAGGGGCGTGCAAAGGTTGGGGCGTGTGAAGATTGGGGTGTGCAAAGCTCAGGGGAGCGTGCAAAGCTCAGGATTTGTGCCTGTGCACGGAGCAGGGGTGCGTGCAAGGCTCTGGGTGTTCGTGCACGGAGCAGGGCTCGTGCAAAGCTCCAGGGCTTGCACGAGGCTCGGCACGCGCTTGCGCACAGCGTGGGGCTCACGCGGCCCGGGGTTGGTGGGGCTTGTGCAAGGCCTGGCGCTCGTGCACAGCTCGGTGCTTGTGCACAGCTCGGTGCTCATGCAAGGCCCGGTGCTTGTGCAAACGCCGGTGCTCGTGCAAACCCCAGTGCTTGTGCACAGCTCGGTGCTCGTGCAAACCCCGATGCTTGTGCACAGCTTGGTGCTCGTGCAAACGCCGGTGCTCGTGCAAACCCCGGTGCTTGTGCACAGCTCAGTGCTCATGCAAACCCCGGTGCTCGTGCAAGGCCTGGTGCTCGTGCAAACGCCGGTGCTCGTGCAAACCCCGATGCTCGTGCACAGCTCGGTGCTCATGCAAACCCCGGTGCTCGTGCAAGGCCCGGTGCTCGTGCACGGCTCGGTGCTCGTGCAAACGCCGGTGCTCGTGCAAGGCCCGGTGCTCGTGCACGGCTCAGTGCTCGTGCAAACGCCGGTGCTCGTGCAAGGCACGGTGCTCGTGCACAGCTCGGTGCTCGTGCAAACGCCGGTGCTCGTGCAAACCTTGATGCTCGTGCACAGCTCGGTGCTCGTGCAAGGCCCGGTGCTTGTGCAAGGCCTGGGCTCGTGCACGGCCCGGTGCTCGTGCACAAGCTCGGTGCTCGTGCAAAGGCCGGTGCTCATGCAAACCCCGATGCTCGTGCACGGCTCGGTGCTTGTGCAAGGCCTGGGCTCGTGCAAGGCCCGGTGCTTGCGCAAGCGCCGCTGCTCGCGCCCTGCCCGGGCTGCACGGGCCCCGCACGCGCCTGCGGCCGCGTCAGCCGCCGCTTCCGGCCACGCCCCCTCCGGCCGCTCGGCATGACGTCACCCCAGGCAGCCCAATAGGACGGCGGCATGCAAATGAAGGGGGGGCGGCCGGCCCGAGGAGGCGGGGGGGGGGGGGGGGGGCGCTGCGGCCGGTGCGGGTGGGGCTATGCAAACGAGGAGGCGCCGACAGCCAATGGGGAGGAGGCATCGGGCGGCCAGGGCCCGGGTGAGCTCTGCCCCGCCCCCCGCGAGGGGCGGGGCTGGCGCGAGGGGCGCGCGGCGCACGAGGGCGCGCACGAGGCACCGGGGCGCGCCCGGGGCGTGCAAGGAGCGGGGCCGGCGCGAGGGGCGCGCAGCGCGCGAGGGCGTGCAAGGAGCCGGGCGCGTGCACTGCACGCGGGCTGGGCCACGCAGGGGCGTGCAAGGAGCGCGAGGCCCTCGTTGGCCGCCGCCGCTAACGAACCCCGCGAGCCCCGGGGCGCCTGGGTCCCCCCGGGGGTGGGGGCGGGGGCGGGGTCCCCGCGCGAGGGGGCGCCCCCCGCCCCCCCCCGTGTCTCCATCCCCTCCCCCCCCCCCCCCCCCCCCCCGGCTTTTCCCCCAACCGAGAGCAAAAAGGGGGAAAAACCCGCGGGAAGGCGGCGGGTGGGGGAGGGGCGGCGCTGCCGGCGCGGCCCCTCCCCCCCCCCGCCTGTCCCCGCCCCCGTGTCCGTGTCCCCCCGCCCCGCCCCGCCCCCCGGCATCGCCCGATGCCGTCACAAGTTAACGCGCTTTAAGTTGTGACGGGGCCCGCGGTGACGCCTCTGCCCTCCCCTCCCCCCGCCCCTCCCCCCCCGGCCTCTCTCTTCGTTTCGCCGTCCCGGCTCCGGCCGAAATTATTTTATGAGTGATTAATTTCAGTTAATTATTTTCCCTTTTCGAATTACTTTCCCTTTTTAAAATTGTTTCCCCTTTTTAAAATTATTTCCGCTTTTTCAATAATCTTCCCTCTTGTAAACTACTTTCCCCTTTTCAATTCTTTTCCCCTTTTAAAATTCTATCGCTTTTTAAAAATTATTATTTTCCCTTTTAAAAATTATTTCCCTTTTAAATTATTTCCCCTTTTTACTCCTCCCCCACGTTTTTAACGAGGTCCCCTCCTGGGGCCCCGTCCCTCCCAACCCCGCTCCCCGCCCCCGCCCCTGCCCCCGACGCCCCTCGCCCTTGGGTCCTTCGGGCGCCCGGGGCCGCGGCCGGAGCGGCCAGCGCTGCTTCTGCAGTTTTTACTTTTTTTGCCCTTTTTTGCCTTTTCTTTTTTTGACCTTTTGTCTCCTTTTTTCCCCTTTTTTGCCCTTTTTTTGCCCTTTTTATGCTCTTTTTTGCCTTTTTTTGCCCTTTTTATGCTCTTTTTTGCCCTTTTTATGCTCTTTTTTGCCCTTTTTTGCCCTTTTAATGCTCTTTTTATGCTCTTTTTTTCCCTTTTTTTCCCTTTCAATGCTCTTTTTTTGCCTTTTTTTGCCCTTTATGCTCTTTTTATGCTCTTTTGTGCCCTTTTTATGCTCTTTTTTGCTCTTTTTTGCCCTTTCTTGCCCTTTTTACGCCCTTTTTTGCCCTTTTAAAATATTTTTTGCTCTTTTTTTGCCTTTTTCACCCTTTTTCGCCCTCTTCTGCCGCCGCTCCGGCGGCTCTGCCCTCCCGCCCCCACCCGCTCTTCGTCACTTTCACTTTCTCTTATGGCCTTCCCCCTTCCGACCCTCTCTCCCTTTTTAACGACTTTCGCTTTCTTTTGCCGCCCCGCCCCCTCTGCCGCCCTCGCTCGCTCTCACCACTTTCTCTTTCTTTCCCGCCGTCACTTTCCCTTTCTGCCACCACTTTCGCTTTCCGTTGTTGTTTTGCTTTGGCTCCGCCCCCCCAAGGTCCCGCCCACCTGCGAGTCACCGGCCAAGGTAATGACGCGCCCCTTCCCCCGCGTGACGCCGTCGGGCCCCCCCTTCACCCCCCGTCATCATCATCGTCATCGTCGTCATCACCGTCATCATCGTCATCATCGTCATCCCCCCGTCCCCCGCCCCCCCATCGTGTCTGTGGCTCGTGCGACACGGGGGGGAGGGGCGGCCACCTCGCCGGGGGGGAGGGGGGCAGGGGGAGGGGGAGGGGCAGCTCCTTGCACGGGCACCCCTGGGCGCGTGCAAGCGCCCCCCCGGCACGAGGGCCCAGGCGAGCGTGCGAGCACGCGCGCCCCCTCGCAGCGGGAGGGCGGCTCCTTGCACGGGCGCCCCGGGCGCGCGAGCGCGTCCCCCTCGCACGAGGGCCGAGGGTGCCCTCGCGGGGACCCCGGGGCTCACCCGGGCGGGCACGCGCCGGGGCGCGCGCGCGTGCCCCTGACGCCCCCCTCCCCCAGGGCCCGCGGAGGCGGCCGAGGGGGGGCCCGGCCGTGGCGCCGGCGAGATCCAGCAGGCGACGAAAGGTCAGTGCGGCGCGACCCCCGCGTCCCCCGCGGGCCCCCCCGGGGACCCCGCCCCCGCCCCGAGGGACCCCGGCCTCCGGCCCGGGGCCGTGCCCCCCTCCCCCTGCCGGGGACCCGGGCCGCCGTCGCGGCCCCGAGCGCGAACGTCGCGCGCGTCCGCCTTCGCGGGCGGAGCCCAGCGTGCCGACGCGCCGCCCGGGCGCCCGCGCGGGGGCGAATACGCGCGGGCGGCCGCGGCCTCGCCCCCGCGGCCAGCCCTCGCGCGCCCAGGCTGCAGGCGTGTGCACGCGCCCGGCCGAATCCCCCCGCAGCGCGACGGCCCCGTGCACGGTCCTGGCGCGAGGCCCCGGCGTGAGACCCTGGCGCGAGGTCCCCGTGCGAGGGACCCTCACTGCAAGACCCCGTGCGAGGTCCTGGCGCGAGGTCCCCGTGCGAGTCCCCGTTGCAAGCCCTTGTTGCAAGTTCCCTGGTGCAAGGTCCCCGTGCAAGGTGTAGGTGCAAGTCCCCGTGGCAAGGTCCCACGGCAAGGTTCCGTTGCAGCGTCCCTGGTGCAAGGTCCTGGTGCAAGGTCCCCACGCGGGATCCCGTGCAAGGTCCCGTTGCAAGCTCCTATCTCAAGATCCCGTGCGAGCCCCCGTTGCAAAGTCCCCGTTGCAACGTCCCCGGTGCAAAGTCCCATTGCGACGTCCCTGGCAGCGCCAGGTCCCCGTGCAAGGTCCCGTTGCAAGCTCCTATCTCAAGATCCCGTGCGAGCCCCCGTTGCAAAGTCCCCGTTGCAACGTCCCCGGTGCAAAGTCCCATTGCGACGTCCCTGGCGGTGCCAGGTCCCCGTGCAAGGGACCGTTGCAAAGTCCTCGTTGCGAGGTTCCCCGTGCAAGCCCCCACGGCAAGGCCCCCAGCGCGACGTCCCCATGCAGGATGCCAGGGCAAGGTCCCCGGCGCAAGTCCCCGGTGCAGCGTCCCCACGCAAGCCCCCGTTGCGAGGCCCCCGTCACGCGGTCCCATTGCAAAGCCCCCGCTGCAAGGTCCCCACGCAAGGCCCCCAGCGCGATCCCCGTCGCCAGCTGCCGCGCTCCCCCCGCGCTGACGCGTGGTCCCCGCAGGCCGGGAGGAATACGTGGCCACCTTCAAAGGCAACGAGTTCTTCTGCTACGACCTGTCCCACAACCCCATCCAGAGCAGCACGGACGAGCTGACGCTCTCCTTCCGCACGCTGCAGCGCAACGGGCTGCTGCTGCACACCGGCAAGTCGGCCGACTACGTCAACCTCTCGCTGAAGAGCGGCGCGGTCTGGCTGGTCATCAACCTGGGCTCCGGCGCCTTCGAGGCGCTGGTGGAGCCCGTCAACGGCAAGTTCAACGACAACGACTGGCACGACATCCGCGTCACCCGCAACCTGCGACAGGTAGGGACGGGGAGGGGGGGGGGGCGTGGCGGGGAGGGAAGGGGGGCCGAGCCCCAGCGCGGGGTGCTGGGAGCACTGGTCAGCCACCCAGCCGGGAGCACTGGGAGCACTGGGCGCCTTGGTCAGCCACCCAACTGGGAGCACTGGGTGCCTTGGTCAGCTCCCCAACTGGGAGCACTGGGCACCTTGGTCAGCTCCCCAACTGGGAGCACTGGGCGCCTTGGTCAGCTACGCAGCTGGGAGCACTGGAAACACTGGGCATCTTGGTCAGCTCCCCAATTGGGAGCACTGGGCACCTTGGTCAGCTCCCCAACTGGGAGCACTGGGTGCCTTGGTCAGCCACCCAGCTGGGAGCACTGGAAGCAATGGGTGCCTTGGTCAGCTCCCCAACTGGGAGCACTGGGCGGCTTGGTCAACTACCCAACTGGGAGCACTGGGAGCACTGATCATCTTGGTCAGCTACCCAACTGGGAGCACTGGGCACCTTGGTCAGCTACCCAACTGGGAACACTGAGAGCACTGGGCACCTTGGTCAGCCACCCAACTGGGAGCACCAGATAGGTTGGTCCAGTACCCAACTGGGGATGCTGGACACCAGCGGCTGCTCCCCAACTGGGAGCACTGGGCACCCTGGTCAACTACCCAACTGGGAACACTGGGAGCACTGGACGCCTTGGTCAGCAACTGGGAGCACTGGGCACCTTGGTCAGCTCCCCAGCTGGGAGCACTGGGAGCACTGGGAGCACTGCTCATCTTGGTCAGCTCCCCAACTGGGAGCACTGGGAGCACTGCTCATCTTGGTCAGCTCCCCAACAGGGAGCACTGGGAGCACTGGGAGCAATCAGTGCCTTGGTCAACTACCCAACTGGGAGCACCAGATAGGTTGGTCCAGTACCCAACTGGGAATGCTGGACACCAGCGGCTGCTCCCCAACTGGGGGCACTGGGCACCCTGGTCAACTACCCGACTGGGAGCAATGGGTGTCTTGGTCAGCCACCCAACTGGGAGCACTGGGCACCCTAGTCAGCTCCCCAACTGGGAGCACTGGGCACCTTGGTCAACTCCCCAACTGGGAGCACTGGGAGTGCTGGGCACCTTGGTCAGCCACCCAACTGGGGGCACTGGACACCAGGGTCAGCTCTTGAACCGGGAGCACCAGATACCTTGGTCCAGTACCCAACTGGGAGCACTGGATGCCGAGATCAACGACCCAACTGGGAGCACTGGGCACCGGGGCCCGCTCCCTGACTGGGAGCACTGGGTGCTGAGGTCTGCTCCCCAGGCGGGAGCACTGGGCACGGTCGAGCGCCCAGCTGGGAGCGCTGGGCACCGGGGTCCCTCCCCAACTGGGAGCACTGGTCCCCGGTCCCTCCCCAGCTGGGAGCGCCGGGCGCGGCCCCGGCTGCCCCGTGGGGTGGGGGGCGATGGGGGCGGGGGGAGGGGCGGTGTCCGCGCCCCCACCCCCTCTAACGACTCTCTGCTTCTCTCCCCAAAGGTGGGCGCAGCCCCCCCGCACCCCCCCCCGTGCAACGCCCCCCCCCCCCGTGCAACGCCCCCTCCCCCCCCCGTGCAACGCCCCTCCCCCTCTGTGTGTGCGCGTGCGACTAACACGCTTACCGCCGCCGGGGCCCCCCCCCACTAACCTCCCTGCCCCCGACTAATCCCGGGGGGGCCCCCCAAGACCCCCCCCCCCTTCCAGGCGCCCCGGGAAGCGCCCCAGCCCGCCCCGCCGGCGGGAAATGTCATTTTTTGTTGTGTTTTGTCCTTTTTTCGCTCCCCGGCGCCCCAGCACGCAGGGATCGGACACGCTATGGTAAACAAACTGCATTACCTGGTAGTTATCACTCTAATTGTTACTCCTTGGCTTCGCCGTGGGCCCCCCCCAGAACCCACCTTTCGGGGCGAATTCTTGGGATTCGGGGCAATTTTCTCTCACCCACCACACGCGGCCGAGCCTCGGCTCCCTGATGCCAAAACCAGCCGGTTTCCCCCCAGAATCCTGCCCAGGGCGGGGGGGGGATACATTTTTTTCTCAGGGGGTTGGAGTGGGGTGTGTTCCCCCCCCCATTTGGGGATGAATTCTTGGGATTTGGGGGCAATTTGATACGCCCCCGCTGCCGGCAGACAGGCCTCAGCTCCCCGCTGCTAAAACCAGCTGATTTCCCCCCAAAAAAGCCTGTCCGGGGCGAGGGGGGGGATGGTTTTCCTCAGGGGGGTGAGGTGGGGGCCCAACCCCCGCCTTTTGGGGGGAATTCTTGGGATTTGGGGCAATTTTCTACCACCCGCCCTCTGCGGCCCAGCCCCGGCTCCCCGATGCCAGAAGCAGCCGGTTCCCCCCAGGACCCTGCCCAAGGGGGGGCTGTTTTTCCCCCGGAGGGGCCATGTGGGGTCCCAGGACCCACTTTTTGGGGTGATTTCTTGGGATGTGGGGCGATTTTATACCACCCCCCCACACGCGGCCAGGTCTTGGCTCCCCAATGCCCAAACCAGGCAGTTTCCCCCCAAAAAAAGCCCATTCAGGGTCGGGGGGGGATGTTTTATCCAACGGGGGGCATGTGGGGCCGTGGGCCCCCCCCCTTTTGGGGCAAATTCTTGGGATTTTGGTCCATTTGGTGCCCACCTCCTTTGCAGGCAGCCAGGCCTTGGCTCCCCGATCCCAAAGCCAGCCGGTTTCACCCCAAAACCCGGTCCGGGCTCAAGGGGGGGCTGTTTTTCCATGGGGGGGGTTGACCTGAGCTCCCAACCCCCATATTTTGGGGCAATTTCTTGGCTTTTTGGTCCATTTGATGCCCCCTCCCCTTGCAGGCAGCCAGGCCTCGGCTCCCCGATCCCCAACCCAGCCGGTTTCCCCCCAAAACGCAGGCTCGGGGGGAGGGGCGGGTGTGCCGGGGGGTGGGTGGGTGATTTTTTTTGGGGTGCCCCCTCCCCGAATCGAGGACGGAAACGGCGTTTTCAGGACCAGCCCGTGGGCAGCTGCCGCCCCCCCCCGCGCAGGCAGCGGGGCCGCCCCCGCCCCCGCCCCCCCCGCAGGGATCGGGCCCCGCTGCCTGCGCCGGAGCCCCCGCACGGCCCCGCTCGGCCCCGCTCGGCCCCCCACGGCCCCGCACGGCTCACTAACACTGTGTGCCCCGCTTCCCCCCCCCCCTCCTCCTCCTCCCCTCCTCCTCCCCTCCTCCTCCCCCTCCTCCTCCCCCCCCGCCCCCGGCCCCCACCCATGGGCGCTGCTGGCGGAGCACCGGGGCCGGCACCGCTGCGGGGTGGGTGCTGGGGGGGGTGCGGGATGGGGGTGTGCACGGTGTGCGTTGGTGCAAGGGGCAGGATGGGTGTGTGTCTGTGCACGGGTGTGCGTTGGTGCAAGGGGCAGGATGGGGGTGTGTGCGTGCACGGTGTGCGTTGGTGCAAGGGGCAGGATGGGTGTGTGTGCGTGCACGGTGTGCGTTGGTGCAAGGCGCAGGATGGGTGTGTGTGCGTGCACGGTGTGCGTTGGTGCAAGGGGCAGGATGGGTGTGTGTGCGTGCACGGTGTGCGTTGGTGCAAGGGGCGGGATGGGTGTGTGTGCGTGCACGGTGTGCGTTGGTGCAAGGGGCAGGATGGGTGTGTGTGTGTGCACAGGTGTGCGTTGGTGCAAGGGGCAGGATGGGTGTGTGTGTCTGTGCACGGTGTGCGTTGGTGCAAGGGGCAGGATGGGTGTGTGTGCGTGCACGGGTGTGCGTTGGTGCAAGGGGCAGGATGGGTGTGTGCGTGCACGGTGTGCGTTGGTGCAAGGGGCGGGATGGGTGTGTGTGCGTGCACGGTGTGCGTTGGTGCAAGGCGCGGGATGGGGGTGTGCACGGTGTGCGTTGGTGCAAGGGGCAGGATGGGGGTGTGTGTGTGCACGGGTGTGCGTTGGTGCAAGGGGCAGGATGGGGGTGTGTGCGTGCACGGTGTGCGTTGGTGCAAGGGGCAGGATGGGTGTGTGTCTGTGCACGGTGTGTGTTGGTGCAAGGGGCAGGATGGGTGTGTGTGTGTGCACGGGTGTGCGTTGGTGCAAGGGGCAGGATGGGTGTGTGTGCGTGCACGGTGTGCGTTGGTGCAAGGCGCAGGATGGGTGTGTGTGCGTGCACGGTGTGCGTTGGTGCAAGGGGCAGGATGGGTGTGTGTGCGTGCACGGTGTGCGTTGGTGCAAGGGGCGGGATGGGTGTGTGTGCGTGCACGGTGTGCGTTGGTGCAAGGGGCAGGATGGGTGTGTGTGCGTGCACGGTGTGCGTTGGTGCAAGGGGCAGGATGGGTGTGTGTGCGTGCACGGTGTGCGTTGGTGCAAGGGGCAGGATGGGTGTGTGTGTCTGTGCACGGTGTGCGTTGGTGCAAGGGGCAGGATGGGTGTGTGTGCGTGCACGGGTGTGCGTTGGTGCAAGGGGCAGGATGGGTGTGTGCGTGCACGGTGTGCGTTGGTGCAAGGGGCGGGATGGGTGTGTGTGCGTGCACGGTGTGCGTTGGTGCAAGGCGCGGGATGGGGGTGTGCACGGTGTGCGTTGGTGCAAGGGGCAGGATGGGGGTGTGTGTGTGCACGGGTGTGCGTTGGTGCAAGGGGCAGGATGGGGGTGTGTGCGTGCACGGTGTGCGTTGGTGCAAGGGGCAGGATGGGTGTGTGTCTGTGCACGGTGTGTGTTGGTGCAAGGGGCAGGATGGGTGTGTGTGTGTGCACGGGTGTGCGTTGGTGCAAGGGGCAGGATGGGTGTGTGTCTGTGCACGGGTGTGCGTTGGTGCAAGGCGCAGGATGGGTGTGTGTGCGTGCACGGTGTGTGTTGGTGCAAGGCGCGGGATGGTTTGTGTGCGTGCACGGTGTGCGTTGTTGCAAGGCGCGGGATGGTTTGTGTGCGTGCACGGTGTGCGTTGGTGCAAGGGGCAGGATGGGTGTGTGTCTGTGCACGGTGTGTGTTGGTGCAAGGGGCAGGATGGGTGTGTGTGTGTGCACGGGTGTGCGTTGGTGCAAGGGGCAGGATGGGTGTGTGTGCGTGCACGGTGTGCGTTGGTGCAAGGCGCAGGATGGGTGTGTGTGCGTGCACGGTGTGCGTTGGTGCAAGGGGCAGGATGGGTGTGTGTGTGTGCACAGGTGTGCGTTGGTGCAAGGGGCAGGATGGGTGTGTGTCTGTGCACGGGTGTGCGTTGGTGCAAGGCGCAGGATGGGGGTGTGTGCGTGCACGGTGTGCGTTGGTGCAAGGTTGGGGCTGGGCTGTGTGCACACGCGTGTGCATTCATGTGAGGGTCACATTGGGGCGTGTGAGCGTGCGTGTGCGGGTGTGCATCGGTGCAAGGCCAGCCTGGGGTGCCTGTGTGCACGAGCGTGCGTCAACACGTGCTCACAGCCCGTGTGTGTGTGCTCACACGCGTGTGCAAGCTGCGCATGGGGCCGCCCCCGTACCTCCCAGGGCCCTGGTGCTCCCGCTGTCCCCGCTGTCCCCGCACGCCCGCGTGCACGGCTCCTCGCACGCCCCTCGCACGCCCTCGCGCACCCCTCGCACGCCCTCGCACGCCCCTCGCACGCCCTCGCACGCCCCTCGCGCGCGCTGAGCCCCACTAACAGCCATTTTTCTGTCTGAGCTTGGTTCTGTCTGAGGACCCCCAAAACTCGTTACTAATCCACCCCCCCCACGGTGTCACCCCTCGGTGTCACCCTGTCACCCCCGGCCCCTCCCCCGCCTTGTCACCTTGTCTCCCGCCTCCCCTTGTCCCCTTCATCTCCCCATCGCCACCCAGCCCTCCTGTCCCCCAGGGCCACTCTGTCCCCATTGTCACCCCATCCCCCTGTCCCCTAGGGCCACCTCACCTCTGTCCCCACCCTGTCCTCGTGGTCACCCCCTCCCCATGTCCCTCGAGATCACCCCGGCCCCTTAGTGCCACCCTCTGTGCCCAGGGCCACCCCTCCCCATTGTCACCGTGTCCCTCAGGTCCCTTGGGGCCACCCCCTCCCCACCGTGTCCCCGTGTCCCCCAGGGCCACCCCCTCGTCACCCCCTCCCCATGTCCCCTAGGCCACCCTGTCCCCACAGCCACCCTGGGGGCTCCCTGGGGGGTGGGGGTCCCCCCGACGCCCGGGCCCCCCGGGGGGGCTCTGGGGGGGCGGAGCCCAGCAGAGGACCCAGGCGCCCGGGCTCCGCCCCCCCGCTGTCAGCACTGGGGGGGCCGCGTGACCCTCATTAGCAGCCGCCGCTAATGAGCCCTAATTAGCGCCCAGCCGGGGCAGCGCTGCCCCGGGGTGGCCCCGGGGGGGGCGGGGGCTCCCGGCCGCCCGGGTCCCCGAGGCGGGGAGGTGGGGTGCAGGGGGAGGGGGTCCGGGGGGGGCACCCGGCCGCCTGGGTCCCCTGCGGGAGGCAGGAGCTGGGGGGTCCCCGCCCCCCCCCCCGCACCCAGCCGGGGTCCCGTATCTG
Source organism: Mycteria americana (assembly GCF_035582795.1). Classification (NCBI taxonomy): domain Eukaryota; kingdom Metazoa; phylum Chordata; class Aves; order Ciconiiformes; family Ciconiidae; genus Mycteria; species Mycteria americana. Next base: position 1,656,448 of record NW_027445628.1, on the reverse strand, counting down.
CGGCCAGGGGCAACCTTGGGACCCCCCTCCCCGAGACCCCCAGTGTCCCCCCCCTCCGTGGGTGCTCCTGCTCCCCAGGCGCCCCCCGAGACCCCTCAGCCCCCCCCCGCCAGCATCGCACCTCCATTGCCCCCCAGCCCCCCCTTTGTGCCCCCCCACTGCCCCCATATCTCTTCCCCACCCCTACTGCTGCCCCCCTTGCCCCCCCTTGCCCCCATTACTGCCCCATTGCCCCCGCCCCCCCGCCCCCATTGCCTCCCCTCACCCCAGTCCCCCTTGCCCCTCATTCACCCCATCACCCCCCAAGTCCCCCTTGCGCCTATTGTCCCCCATCAACCCCCATCCCCATTGCCCCCCCATCGTCCCCCCATCATCCTCCACCATCCCTGTTGTCCCCCATTGTCCCCCTCATTGCCCCCTTTGCCCCCATCACCCCTATTGCCCCCCCATTGTCCCCCCATAACCCCATTCCCCCCCATCACCCCCAGCCTCCCGGGTACCACCCCCATCCCCCCCTTTTGGGGTCCCCCCCCAGACACAGAAATGGCTGCGGCGGGCGGGCGGGGGCCCCTGCTGAGGCCGGGCGCGCTCGTGCCGCAGGTGACGATCTCGGTGGACGGGATCCTGACGACGACGGGGTACACGCAGGAGGACTACACCATGCTGGGCTCCGACGACTTCTTCTACGTGGGGGGGTCCCCCAACACCGCCGACCTCCCCGGCTCCCCCGTCAGCAACAACTTCATGGGCTGCCTCAAGGACGTGAGCGCCGGGACGGGGGGGACACGTGGGGACACGGGGACGGGGAGCACTGGGGCGCGCGGGGACGTGGGGTGCTTGGGGACGTGGAGCACCGTGGTGCGTGGGGACGTGGGGACGCGGGGACGTGGCACGCCGGGGACGTAGGGACGCGGAGCGCTGGGGTGCGTGGGGACGTGGGGACGCAGGGACGTGGAGCAGCAGGGTGCCTGGGGACACGGGGACACGAGGTGCACGGGGACGTGGAGCGCTGAGGTGCCTGGGGACACAGGGACACGTGCATGGGGTGCGAGGACGCGGGGTGCATGGGGACATGGAGCACCGGGGTGCACGGGGACACAGGGACGTGGGGTGCACGGGGGACACTTGCATGGGGCGCATGGGGACACGGGGTGCACAGGGCCACGGTGGGCACAAGGACAGGGGACGCCCGGGGACGCAGGGGCACGGGGTGCACGGGGACACGGGCGCGGGCGCAGAGGGACGCGGGGCGCAGGGGGACGGGGACGCCCATGGGACGCGCGTCCCCCCAGGTGGTCTACAAGAACAACGACTTCAAGCTGGAGCTGTCGCGCCTGGCGCAGGAGGGCGACGGGCGGGTGACGCTGCACGGGGCCCTGCTCTTCCGCTGCGAGGCCGTGGCCGCCCTGGAGCCCGTCACCTTTGGGACGCCTCAGGCCTTCCTGGCGCTGCCGGCGTGGCAGGCCGCGCGCGCCGGCTCCGTCTCCTTCGACTTCCGAACCACCGAAGCCAACGGGCTCCTGCTCTTCGCGCAGGGGCGGCCGCAGGGCCCCGGCCACCCCCGGCCCGACTACTTCGCCCTGGAGCTGCTGGACGGGCACCTCTACCTGCTGCTGGACATGGGCTCCGGCGGCATCAAGGTGCGCGCCAGCGCCCGCAAGGTCACCGACGGCGAGTGGTGCCACGTGGACGTGCAAAGGGACGGGAGGAAAGGTGAGGGGGCGCGAGGGTGCCGGCGCGCGGCGGAGGGGCGGGGGCGCAGGGGCGCGAGGGTGCCGGTGCACGGAGAGGCGGTGGGCGCGCACGCGGAGGGTTCGCAGGCGCGCGAGGGCGGCCGTGCACGGCGAGGTGGGCGCAAAGGTGTTCGCAGGGGGTTTGCGCGCCCGCAGGGGTGTTTGTGCGGGGGGGGGGTGTGCGTGCGCAGAGGGCTCGCGGGCGTGCGAGGGTAGCTGCGTGTGGAGAGCTGGCGCGTGCAAAGGGCGCGTGCGTGCAGGGTTTGCAGGTGTGCAAGGGTGTTGGTGCACAGAGGGGGGGTGGGTGCAAAGGGTGTCTGGGGGGGGGGTTGCACACGTGCACGTGTGCCCGTGGGTCCATGCACGGAGGGGGCGGGTGTGCGCAGGGTGGCCCCGGAGCCCCCGCGGTGCCCCGTGTCCCCGCGTGCCCTGTGATGCCGTGCGCGGCCACGTGTCCCTGCGGTGCCGTGTGTCCCTGTTACGCCTCCGCGGTGCCGTGCGTCCCCCCACGTCCCCTGTGTCCCCGTGGTGCCGTGCACCCTGTGCACCCCTGCGTCCCCCGTTGTCCCCATGGTGCCATGTACCCCCTGCACCCCTGTGTCCCCTCTGTCCCCACGGTGCCACCCTTCCTGTGTGACCCCCCCCCGGCTCGGTGTTGGTGAACAGCCGCAGCACCCCCTGCACCCCAGTGTCCCCACGGTGTTGTGCACCCCAATGTCCCCCTATGTCCCCACAACGCCACCCACCCATCGTGCCCCCCCAGGCTCAGTGTCAGCGAACAGCCGCAGGTACCCCCTGGTGTCCCCTGGTGTCCCCATGGTGCCATCCTCCCCCTGTGTCCCCACGATGCCACCCACCCGTGTCCCCTGGTGTCCCCACAGTGCCATGCACCCCTGCACCCGTGTCCCCATGAAGCCGTTGCTCCCCCATGTCCCCCTGTGTCCCCACGGTGCCGTGCACCCGGTGTACCCCAACGTCCCCTGGTGTCCCCCCAGGCTCGGTGTCGGTGAACAGCCGCAGCACCCCTTTCCTGGCGAGCGGCGAGAGCGAGGTGCTGGACCTGGACTCGGAGCTTTACCTGGGGGGGCTCCCCGAGGGGCGGCCGGGCCCCCCGCTGCCCCCCGAGCTCTGGACGGCCTTTCTGCGCTACGGCTACGTGGGCTGCATCCGCGACCTCTTCGTCAACGGCCGCAGCCAGGACGTGCGGCGGCTGGCGGAGGATCAGGCCGCCCCGGGGGTCACCCCCTTCTGCGCCCGCGAGCCCCCCCGGCACTGCGCCAGCGGGCCCTGCCGCAACGGGGGGCTCTGCCGCGAGGGCTGGAACCGCTTCATCTGCGACTGCCTCGGCACCGGCTACCTGGGACCCCGCTGCGAGACGGGTGGGTGGCAGCCCCCCCCCCGGCGCCTGGCTCCCGCGGGGGTGGCCCTGGAGAAGGGGGGTACTCGGATACTGGAGACCCCTGGGGAGGGGGGTGCCTGGGGGTCCCCCGGGGAGGGATGGGAGCACCCGGATGCCTGGGTCCCCCCCAGACGCCTGGGTCCCCCGGGAGGGTGGTGCTGGGAAAGGGGAGTACCCAAATGTCTGGGGCCCTTGGAGAAGGGGGTCCCCGGATGCCTGGGTGCCCCCCCGGATGCCTGGGTGCCCCAGAGGGGGTGGCCCTGGGGAAGGGGGGGTCCCCGGATGCCTGGGGGTCACCCAGGGAGGGGGGAGTACCCATGTGCCTGGGGCAGGGGGCTCCTGAATGCCCGGGTCCCCTGGAGATGGGGGTCCCCAGATGCCTGGGGGTCCCCAGTGCCAGGGGGTCCCCCCCGAACGCCCGGGTCCGCGGTGACGGGGGGGTCCCCCCGCAGAGGCGGCGGTGCTGAGCTACGACGGCAGCATGTACCTGAAGATCCTGGTGCCGGGCGCGGCGCAGACGGAGGCGGAGGACGTGGCCCTGCGCTTCATGTCCCCCCGCGCCTACGGCCTCGTCCTGGCCACCACCTCCCGCCAGTCGGCCGACACCCTGCGCCTCGAGCTGGACGGGGGGCGCATGAAGCTCACCGTCAACCTGGGTGAGCCCCCCGGCACCCCCAGACCTTGAAACGGTCCCCGAAGTGATGCCCGGGCCCCCGGAATGGTCCCTGAAACGGTGCCCGAGTCGGTTCTCGTGACCCCAAAACGGTCCCTGAGGTGATGCTCAAGTTGGAGCCTGGGACCCCAGAACTGTCCCCAAAGCAACGCTCAAGTTGGTGCTTGCACCCCAAAACAGTCCCTGAGGTGATGCTCGAGTCAGTGCCTGGGACCCCAAAATGGTGCCCGAGACCCCAAAGTGGTCCCCAAAGCGGTGCCTGAGTTGGTGTCGTGACCCCAGAACGGTCCCCAAACTGATGCTCAGACTGGTGCCTGGGACCCCAAAATGGTCCCTGAAGTGGTGCTCGAGTCAATGCCTGGCACCCCAAAATGGTGCCCAGGTCCCCAAAACTGTGCCTGAGACCCCAAAACTGTCCCCCAAATGGTGCTCAAGGCAGCGCTCGTGACCCCAAAATGGTCCCCGAAGTTGGTGCCTCTGGCCCCAAAATGGTGCCTGAGACCCTGAAATGGTCCCCAAAATTGGTGCCCAGGTCCCCAAAATCACACCTGAGACCCCAAATCGGGCCAGGTCCCCTAAACAGCACCCGAACCGCACAGTGCTGTTGGAGCCCCCCCAAACCCAGGCACCCGGGACCCCGAAATAGCACCGGGGTCCCCAAAACGGCGCCTCTGGGAGGGGCGTCACCAGAGCCAACTCGGGCACCCGTGTCCCCCCTGTCAGGTCCCGTCCCGTCCCCCCCGGGTTTGGAGCCTTCGTGACACCCCCGCTGCCACTTGGGACATGGCGCCGGGACCCCCCTGAGGGGTCGGGGATCCCCCCAGGGGATCAGGGTTCCCCCCAGGTTTGGGGTTCCCCCTGCAGCCCCATACATTGTGGGCGGACCCCCATGGGGCTGCAGGTCCTCTGTGGGGTCCGGGACCCCCCCTGGTATTGGAGACCCCCCCAGGGGGTTGGGGATCCCCCCCCATGGGGTCAGGGATCCCCCCAGGGTTGGAGATCCCCCCTGCAGCCCCACAGCATTGGGGACCCCCCAAGGGGTTGGAGACCCCCCCATGGGAATAGGGATCCCCCCTGCAGTCCCATACATTGGGGCCCCCCTCAGGGGGCCGGGGACCCCCCCATGGGATTGGGGATCTGCCCAGGTTTGGGGACCCCCCCATGGGGTCTGGATCCCCCCTGCAGCCCCACAGCACTGGGGACCCCCCCATGGGGCCGCAGCCCCTCTGCAGGGTTGGGGACCCCCCCCATGGGGTCGCCCCCCCCCCCCCCCCCCCCCCCCGGTCCCGGCGCGTTTGCCCCCCCCCGCCCCGCAGCGGTTGACGAGGGGGGGCCCAGCCCTGGGGTGCCCGATCCCCCCGGATCCCCCGGGATCCCCCGGGATCCCCCGTGCCCACCCCGGGCTGGGCCCTGCGAGGTGGCCGGGACCCCCCCGCGAGGTGCCGAGACCCCCCCCCCCCCCCCGAGACCCCCGGCACAGCCCCAGTGCCCGGCCCCGTCCTGTCCCAGTCCCGCCCCGTTCCTGTGCTGGTCCCCGTCCCAGTCCCGTCCCCGTCCTCCCCCCCCAGTCCCGTCCCCACCGGCACCTCGCCTGTCCCGGCCACCCCCCCTTGTCCCCGGGGCGGTGACACCGGCTGCGGCTCCGAAGGGCCTGATCCTGCTCTCTTCTCTCCCCAGACTGCGTGCGCGTGGGCTGCCACCCCAGTAAGTGTGCGCCCCCCCCGCCCCCCCGGACGCCTGGGTCCCCTATAGGGTCTGACACCCCCCCCCCCCGGACGCCTGGGTCCCCTATAGGGTCTGACCCCCCCCTCCCCTGGACGCCTGGGTCCCCTATAGGGTCTGACACCCCCCCCCCCCCCCGACGCCTGGGTCCCCTCCGGGGGTGTGGTCCCCCTCCCTCCCAGCTGCCTGGGTTCCCTGGACACACCCAGGGTCACACGAGGACACGGTCACACACACGCGTGTGCAAGACGTGCAGGGTGGGGCACGTGCACGTGCAGGTGCACGAGGCCCCGTGTGTGCAGGTAAGGCCCGGCCCCGCCCCCCCAGGGGCACACGCGTGTGTCAGGGCCGTGACACGGGGACAGGACAGGGACGTGGGCGGTGGCTGCTGTCACACACGTGTGCAGGGGCTGGGGGTGCACAAATGCACACGCGTGTGCAAGGCCTAGTGTTTCACACTCGCCGGCATGCACAGTGGCTGTGCTGGGGGGTGGGGGTGTCACGAGGACACACGGGCGTGCGGGGTGGGACGCACACACGTGACACACGTGCCCACACCCGGCGTGCGACAGCCAGCTGCCGACGCAGGTGAGTGAGGGGTCCCCGTCCCCGAGGCCGGGGCACACGAGGGTGGCCCGGTCCTACCCCCCCGCAGGGGCACCCAGGCGTCCCAGCCGCGCGCCCTGCCCCCCCCCGGGACCCAGGCGTCCGGGGGCTCCTACCCGAGGGGAGGGGTCCTGGGGGGGAGCGGGAGCACGTGGGTGCTCGCACATGCCACGCACACGCAGGGACACGCACGCGGGCCGCAGGCACGCACACGCGTGCACACGCACGTGCCCGTGTTCTGCAGCCGCGCACGGGCACACGCTGTAACGGCGCGCGTGCACTCTGCAGCCGCGCGTAGGGACACGCGTGTGCACACCCTGCAGCTGTGCGTGGGCGCAGGCACACTCGTGTGCACGCACGCAGACTGCGCCTGTGCACGGACACACATGCGTGCAGACGCGCTCTGCAGCTGCGCCCACACACACGTGCACACACGCTACAGCTGTGCACACACACGTGCTTGCTGCAGCTGCGCGTGGGCACACGTGAGCACGCGCGCAGCCCCTGCATGCACCCCCCCGTTTCCCTCCCCGTGTCCCCCGGTTCGTGTGTGTCCTTGCGTCCCCCGGCCAGCGCACGCGTGGGCACCCCCAGGGGTGGGGTTGGGCACGCGCGTGCACACGGGTGTGTGTGCAAGGGGGTGCGCGTGTGCACACGCGGCGCTCGCGGGCTGCGGGGGCGCGCGTGGGTGCGTGCGCACGGTGCTTGCAGGCTGCACGCGTGAACAACGTGGCGGGTGCGCGCGCGTGCAAGCTCTGAATGTTCTGGGCGTGCACGCCCCGCGTCTGCAGCCGCGGGTGTGCGTGTGCGGTGTTTGCACGCTCTGGGTGTGCGGCGTTGGGGTGCGTGCGCACGAGGTTTGTGGGAGCGTGTCAGCGTGCTCGCTGCTCGGGGGGTGCGCGCGCACGGTGTTTGGGGGTGCGCGGGGGTTTTAGGGCTGTGAGCGTGCAGAGCTTGCGGGGGGTGTGCGCAGCGCGTAGGAGCATGGGTGGTGTTTGCAGGTGTGGGCGTGCGCGGTGTTTAGGGGCGTGTGCGCGGCGTTTGCAGGTGTGCACGCGCGCAACGTTTAGGGGAGCGCACGTGTGCGCACGCTGTTCGCTAGAGGGTGGGTGTGTCCGTGCGCGGTGTTTGCAGGCGCGTGCACGGTATTTGGGGTGTCTGGGTGCGGCGTTTGCTGGAGCGAGCGTGTGCACGTGGTGTTTTTAGGGCTGCGTGCGCACGGTGGTTGCTAGCCGGGGTGCGTGCGTGTGCGGTGGTTGCAGGCGCGCACGATATTTAGGGGAGCGCGCGCGGGCGCGCACGCTGTTTGCAGGGGCGCGTGCGCGTGTTTGCACGGGGCGTTTGCAGACGCGTGCACGGCGTCCCGCGGTGTCACCCGGTGGCTGGTGTCACCCGGCGGCGCCCGGTGTCGTGGTGCGGCCCGGCTGACCCCCGCCCCCCAGGCAAGGGCCCCGAGACGCTCTTCGCGGGGCAGAAGCTGGACGACAACGAGTGGCACACGGTGCGGGTGGTGCGGCGCGGGCGCAGCCTCCAGCTCTCCGTTGACAACGTCACCGTCGAAGGTGCCTGTGCATGGGGACGGGGGTGCAGGGACGCGGGGACGGGGGCGCGCGGGGACACGTGGCGATGGGCGCGTAGATGCGCGGAGCTGCGGGCGCAGGCCCGTGGAGACACGGGCGCACGGGGAGGTGGGTGCCCGGGTCCGTGAGGACATGGTTGCTCGGGGCCACGGTGCCCAGGTCCCCAGGGACGTGGCGCGTGGGGCTGCAGGTCCGTGGGGACGCGGTGCCATGGGACGCGAGCGCGTGAGGACGCGGGCGCGCGGGGACGTGGATGCTCAAGTCCGTGGGGACGTGGCGCGTGGGGGTGCGGGTCCGTGGGGACACGGGTGCGCGGGGACACCCACCAGCCTCGCCTGCCCCCCCGCAGGGCAGATGTCGGGCGCCCACACCCGCCTGGAGTTCCACAACATTGAGACGGGCATCGTGACGGAGCGACGCTTCCTGGCCGTGGTGCCCTCCAACTTCTTGGGTCACTTGAGCGGGCTCCTCTTCAACGGGCTGCCCTACCTGGACCTCTGCAAGAACGGGGACATCAGCTCCTGCGAGCTCAATGCCCGCTTTGGCCGCCGGACCATCGTGGCCGACCCGGTGGCCTTCCGTGGCCGCGGCTCCTACGTGGCGCTGGCCACGCTCCAGGCCTACGCCTCCATGCACCTCTTCTTCCAGTTCAAGACCACGGCGCCTGACGGCCTCATCCTCTTCAACAGCGGCAACGGCAACGACTTCCTCGTCGTTGAGCTCGTTAAGGGGTGAGGGCACGTCTCAGGGGGGGTGGCCGGGAGGTCCCGGGGACCTTGAGGACCTTCTAAACCTCACAGGACATCAAGGACCACCTGGGGACACCAGGCATATCCTGGGGGCTCTGGGGACGTTCTCGACCTCCTAGAACCCTGGGGACACCAGGGAGGTCCTGGGGCCGTTGTGGACCTCCTAAACCTCAGAGGACCTTGGGGACCACTGGGGACACCAGGCAGATCCTGGGGACCTTGGGGACCTCCTAAACCTCATTAGGTCCTTGAGGACCCTGGGGACACCGGGGACATCCTGGGGACCTCGGGGACCTCCTGAACCTCCCTGGGGACCTCGGGGACCTCCTGAACCTCCTGGGGCCTTGGGGACCACCTAGGGGCACCAGGGGGGTCCTGGGGACCTCCTGAACCTCCCTGGGGACCTCGGAGACCCCGCACCCCACAGAGCCCACCGAGCCCTAAGCCCTGCCCCCTTGGCCCAGTCCCCGCCCCCCTGCTCCGGAGGCCCCGCCCCCCGCTGAGGCCCCGCCCCCTGCCCCCCCAGGTACATCCACTACGTGTTCGACCTGGGGGACGGCCCCTCGCTGATGAAGGGGAACTCGGAGCAGCCGCTGCACGACGGGCGCTGGCACGAGGTGTCGGTGGCCCGGGAGGGGGGGACCCTGCACGGGCTGCGGGTGGACGGGCGCCCCGTCACCCAGCACGGCCAGGGCGCCCGCAACCTCGACCTCAAGGGTGAGCGGGGCGACTGCGGGGCGGGGGGGGACCCGCGGGGGGCACCCCTGGAGGAGCACCTGTACGGGGGGCACCCATAGGGATGCGTACGTGGGGGGGTGCCCACAGCGGGGGATGCGTGGGGGCGGCACCCACGGGGGGGAACCCGTAGGGGTGCATACGCGGGGGGGCCGCCAGCGGGGGGGTGCCCGTGGGAGGGTACGCGTGGGGCGGCGCCCACGCGTGGGGAGGCGCCCACGGGGGGTACCCGTGGCGGGGTATGCCTGGGGACGGCTACCCCCGGGTTGTCACCCGTGGGGTGGGTGCACGAAGGAGGTACCCGTGGGTGACCCCCCCCCCCCCGCCCCCCAGGGGAGCTGTACATCGGGGGTGTCAGCAAGGGGCTGCTGGGGCGGCTGCCCAAGCTGGTGGCCTCGCGCGGGGGCTTCCAGGGCTGCCTGGCCTCCCTCGACCTCAACGGCCGCCTGCCCGACCTGCTGGCCGACGCGCTGCACCGCGTGGGCCACGTCCAGCGCGGCTGCGACGGTGAGCGGGCGGGGGGCGCGAGGGTGCACGGGGGTGCAGGGAGGGGCGCGGGGGGGCAGGAGGGCGCGCAGGGTCGCGGGAACGGATACGGGGGTGCACGCGGGCTCACGGGGCCGAGGGAGGGAGCAGGAGGGTGTATGGGGGGTGCGTGGAGGTGCAGGAGGGGGTACGGGGGTGCCCAGAGACTGATGGGGGTGCACGGGCGCTCGCAGGGTGCTCGGGGGACTGTGGGGCTGGACACGGGCACCCAAGGGTGCTCGGGGCACGTGGGGCGTGCACACAGGGGCGGAGAGGGGGGCGCAGGGGCACACGGGGGTGCACGAAGCAGACGGGGGCGCGCGGGGTTGCACAAGGGTGCACGACGGCGGGGGGGTGCACAGCGGCGTGCGAAGGCACGCGGAGGGCGCGGGGGGGGGGTTTCACGAGGGTGCTCGGAGGCAGCCGGATGCGCTGGGGTGCAGGGGAGCGCATGGGGGCGCGCACGGGGGTGCACGGGGGTGCACGAAGGCAGACGGCTGCACAAGGGGTGCTCAAGGGTGCCTGAGGACACCCAGGACGGGGAGGTCGGGGTGGGGGCACCCCAGTGACGCCGGCGCCCGCAGGCCCGAGCACGACGTGCACGGAGGAGTCGTGCGCCAACCAGGGCGTCTGCCTGCAGCAGTGGGACGGCTTCACGTGCGACTGCACCATGACCTCGTACGGGGGCCCCGTCTGCAACGACCGTGAGTGGAGGGGGGGGCGCGGGTGTCCCCAGGTCCCTTGCAGGGGGGCGGCGTGGCCCCGAGTCTCTTGTGCAAGGTTCAGGTGGCCCCGTGTGCCTTGCACGAGGAGTCTGTGTCTCCAGGTCCCCCGCGCGAGGTGCGTACGGCCTCGCGTGCCTCGCACGAGGTGTACGTAGCCCCGTGTCCCTTGCACGGGGTGCAGGTGGCCCGTGTCCCTTGCACGGGGTGTCGCGTCCCTTCCACGGGGGTATACGGCCCTGCGTGCCTCGCACAAGATGTCTGTGTCCCTCGCACGAGGTCTGCGTGTGCCCAGGTCCCTTGCACAAGGTGCACACGGCCTCACGTGCCTCGCACAAGACACGTGTGTCCCCTGCGCGGGTCCGTGTGTCCCCAAGTCTCTTGTGCAAGGAGCAGATGGCCCCGTGCGCCCTGCACGGGGTCCCCGTGGCCCCACACCATCAAGGCCCAGGTGAGTTCCAGGCAGAGCCGGCGCCCCTGTTTGCACACGTGTGTGGGGCACGAGGGGCGTGCAAGGGCCGGTGATGTGACCCCCCCCCAGCTCCCAGGGGACCCGGGCGTCCGGGGTCCCTGCTCAACCACAGCCCCCCTCACCTCTGGGGACCCCGGTGTCTGGGGGCTGCACCCCCCCAGCTCTGACCCACTGGTCCGTGGGGCAGCCGTGGGGCAGGACGTGGGGCGCGGTGATGCCGTGGGGCACGATGGGGGTCAAAGTGACACTGTGATGGGGGGGGGGCTGGATGCTGCTGTGGGTCGCTGTGGGGGTACCGGGCGTCCCTGGGAGCTTCTGAGGGGCTGCTGTGGTTCCCGGTGGGCTGCTGTGGGGCTGCCGTGGGACCTGGGAGTCCCTGTGGGTCTCTGTGGGGCTGCCGTGGGCCGCAGGGGGTGTCTATGGGTCGCTGTGGGGCTGCCACGGGGCTCCACGGACCCCCGGTGGGTCCCCGCGGCTCTCCGTGGGGCTACCGTGGGTCCCCCGTGGGGTGCCGGGGGTGTCCGTGGGTTCCCCCCCCGTGGGTCGCGGCGTGGCCCCTCCCCCCTCAGGCCCCTCCCCCGCCCCTCCCCCCTCCCCCGCCCCTCCCGCTGCAGCACCCGCCGCCGCCGCCGCCCCACGGCCGCCCGCCGCCCCACCGCGCCCCACCGCCGCGCCGACCCGCCGCGCCCCACAGCCGCAGCCGGAGCCGCCCAGGCCAGAGCCCCCCCGGCCCCATCCTCATCCTCCCGCAGCCCCGGCCTCCGCCCCACCGCCTCCATCCCCCGCCCCACATCTCCCATCCTCCGCCCCGCATCCCCCCGGCTGCTGCCCCACAGCCCCCCATCCTCCATCTCCCCCTCCTCCGCCCCACATCCCGCATCCCCCCTCCTCGGCCCCATCCTCCGTCTCCCCCCGCCCCACAGCCTCCATCCCCCGCCCCACATCTTCCGTCCCGCATCCTCCAGCCCCAGCCCCGCAGCCCCCCAGCTCCCCCTCCTCCCCCCCCCGCTGCCCCCCCCCGGACCATGCTCGACCCCCTCTGAGCCCGCCCTGGCCCCCCCCGCCCCGGGGCCCCCCCTCGCCCCCCCCCCGCATGCTCTGAGCCCCGGGGGGGGGATCCAGACCCCCCGCGGGGGGGGCGCTCGGCACCCCCCGGCCCCGCTCCCCAGGGGGGGTCGGGACCCCCCAGGCCCTTTGGGGGCGTCCGGGGAGCTCCCGCTTTTCTAGGGGGGGCTGCCCCCCCAGCCCCATTTTGGGGGGCGTTTGGGCCCCCCCAGCCCTGTTCTAGGGGGAGATTTGGACGATCCCCGCCTCAGCCCCATTTGGGGGAGATTCAGGCCCCCAGAGCCCCATTTTGGGGTGATTTGAGCCCCCCAGCCCCATTTTAGGGGGATTTGGAGTAACTCGGGGCCTCCCCCAGCCCCATCTTTGGGGTGACCCAGCGCCCCCCGCAGCCCTGTGGGTGGGTTTTGGGCTCCTTTAGCCCCACCGGGGGGGATTCGGGGACCCCCCCAGCCCTTGTGGGGTGACCCAGGGCCCAGTTTTGAGGGGATTTGGGGCTTCCCCGGCTTGAGGTCGGGGTGATTTAGGGCTGCCCCCCAGCCCCATTTTTGGGGTGACTTGAGGCCCCTCGGCCCAATTCTGGGCTCGCGACACCCCCAGCCGCATTTCGGGGCTCCATTCCCCTCACAGCCCTATTTTGGGGCGCATCTCCCTCCTCCTTCCCCGCTCTTCCTTGGTTTCACCTCTTCCCAGCCCCATTTTGGGGTGCACCCCCCCCCCGGCCACATTTTGGGGCACAATCCTCTCCTCAACCACATTGTGGGGTGCACACCCCCCAGACCCTATTTTGGGGCACAACTCCCCCCCCCTTCAAACCACATTTTGGGGCTCTACCCCCTAGACCACTTTGTGGGGTGCAGTACCCCCCCAGATCCAATTTTGGGGCATAGCCCTCCATCAAACCCCATTTTAGGGTGCAACCCCCCCCCAGGGCCACATTTTGGGGTGCAATCCCCTCTGAATCCACATTTTGGGGCACAGCTACCCCCAGGGCCACATTTTGGGGTGCAGTCCCCCCTGGGCCACAGACACCCCCCCCAACCACATTTTGGGGTGCAATCCCCCCCTAGACCCCATTTTGGGGCTCAATCCTCCCCATAGCCCATTTTAGGGCGCAACCCCCTCCCTTCACTGTCGTCCCCCCATTTTGGGGCGCAACCCCCTCCCTTCGCTGTCCCCTCCCCTGTTTTGGGGCGCAACCCCCTCCCTTCGCTGTCCCCCCCCCCGTTTTGGGGTGCAACCCCCTCCCTTCGCTGTCCCCCCCCCCGTTTTGGGGCGCAACCCCCTCCCTTCGCTGTCCCCCCCCCGTTTTGGGGCGCACCCCCTCCCATCACCCCCCCCCCCCCGTTTGGGGGCTCCCCCGCCCCACCCCGGGCGGCTCATTCCGGGGTCCCACCCCCGCCCCACATCAGCTCCCCCTTGCGGGGTGCCCCCGCCCCCCCAGTTTGGGGGTGCCCGGCGGATGGCGGGGGGCCGCTGAGGGGCCGATGGGGGGCCGGGGGGGCCCCGGGGCGCTGGGGCTGGCGCTGCTGGCGCTGGGGGTGCTGGCGGCCCCCGGGCGCCCGGCCAGGGTCTCCTCCAGCCTCTCCACCACCCACCACGTCCACCACTTCCACAGCCGCCACGGCACCGTCCCCATCGCCATCAACCGCACGCCCTTCCTCACCCGCGGCGCCCACGGTGAGCCGCCGCCGCCGCCTCCTCCTCCTCGCCGCCTCGGGGACCCGGGCCGGCCTTCCTCCTCCTCCTCCTCCTCCTCCTCCTCCTCCTCCTCCTCCTCCTCCCGGGGACCCCCCAGCCAGCCTTCCTCCTCCTCCTCCTGCTCGTGGGGACCCCAAAGCCCCCATCCTCCTCCTCCTCACCCTCTTCTTGTGCTCATGGGGACCCCAAAACCCTCCTCCTGCTCCTGGGGACCCCCAGACCGGCCTTCCTCCTCTTCCTGCTCAGGGGGACCCCAAAAACCCCATCCTGCTCCCCTTCCTCCCCTCCTGCTCACAGTGACCCCAAACCCCTCCTCCTCCTCCTCCTCCTCCTGGGCACCCCCAGACTGGCCTTCCTCCTCCTCAGCCACCTCCTCCTCTTCCTCCCCGCCTGATCCTGACGGACCCCAAAACCCCTGTCCTCCTCCTCCTCTTCCTCCTGGGGTCCCCCAGACCTGCCTTCCTCCTCCTCCTCACCCTCCTCTTCCTCCCCTCCTGCTCACAGTGATCCCAAACCCCTCCTCCTCCTCCTCCTGGGCACCCCCAGACTGGCCTTCCTCCTCCTCAGCCGCCTCCTCCTCTTCCTCCCCGCCTGATCCTGACGGACCCCAAAACCCCTGTCCTCCTCCTCCTCTTCCTCCTGGGGTCCCCCAGACCTGCCTTCCTCCTCCTCCTCACCCTCCTCTTCCTCCCCTTGTGCTCACGGGGACCCCCAAACCCCCATCCTCCTCCTCTTCCTCCCATCCTGCTTGCAGGGACCCCCAGACCTGCCTTCCTCACCCTCATCCTCCTCACCCTCCTTTTCCTCCCCTCCCACTCATGGGGACCCCAAAATCCCTGTCCTCCTCTTCCTCCTCCTGTTCTTCCTCCCCCCCTGCCCATGGGGACCCCAAGCTCCCATCCTCCTCCTCCTGCTTGTGGGGACCCCTGAGACCTGCCTTCCTCCTCCTCCTCACCCTCCTCACCCTCCTCTTTCTGCCCTTGTGCTCATGGGGACCCCAAAATCCCCATCCTCCTCCTCCTCCTCCTGCTCACAGGGACCCCAAGACCAGCCTTCCTCCTTCTCACCCTCCTCTTCTTCCCCTCCTGCTCATGGGGACCCCCAGACCCCCATCTTCCTCTTCATCCTCTTCTTCCTCCTCTCCTGCTTGTGGGGACCCCCTGACCTGCCTTCCTCATCCTCCTCCTGTGCTCACAGGGACCCCAAAACCCTCCTCCTCCTCCTCTTCCTCCAGGGGACCCCTGGGACCTGCCTTCCTCCTCCTCCTTCTCACCCTCCTCTTCCTCCCCACCTGCTCACGGGTACCCTCAGACAGGCCTTCCTCCTCTTCCTCCACTTGTGCTCACAAGGACCCCAAACCCCCAGCCTGCTCCTCTTCCTCCCCTCCTCATCTTCCTCCTGCTCATGGGAACCCCAAGATCCCCATCCTCCCCCTCCTGCTTGCAGGGACCCCCAGACCTGCCTTCCTCCTCCTCCTCATCCTCCCCTGCTGTTTGTGGGGACCCCAAAACTCCTGTCCTCCTCTGCCTCATCCTCTTCTGCTCATGGGGACCCCAAGGCCTCCATCCGCCTCTTCTTCTTCCTGAGGACCCCCAGACCGGCCTTCCTCCTCCTCCTCCTCCTCCTTGTGGGGATCCCAAAACCCCCAGCCTCCTCCTGCTTCTCCTCACCCTCCTCTTCCTCCCCTCCTGCTCCTGGGGACCCCAAAACCTCCCATCCTGCTGCTCTTCTTCCTCCCCCTCCCCTCCTCCTTGGGACCCCAAACCCCCATCTCCCTCCTCCTCCTCTTCCTCCCAGGGACCCCTAGACTGACCTTCCTCCTCCTCCTTCTCCTCCTCCTCCCCTGCCCCCTCCTCCCTCTGGGGCTGCTGTTGATGGGGGGAGGGGCCGGGCTGGGTTTGGGGGCGTCCGTGCCCCCCCTTGCACGCACGCGTGTGCACGTCCCCGTGGCGTGTCTGTGCGTGCGCCCTCGCACGCGCGCGTGTGTGTGCACAGCCCGGGGGGGTGCGGAGCTGCTGGTGCGAGGGGTGGGGGGTGCAGCCGGGGGGGGTGGGCACACGTGGGCACAAGTGTGTGTGCACGTCCTTCGTGTGCCCCATGGGCGCGTGTGCCCCACGGTGATGTGGGGCTGGGACTCGGGGATGGGCTGACCCCTCGTGCAAGCCCCACACCCCTCGTGCGAGGCCGAGCTCTCGTGCAAGCCACCCGCCCCTCGTGCAAGCCCCCTGCCCCTCGTGCGAGGCCGAGCCCTTGTGCAAGCCCCCTGCCCCTCGTGCGAGGCCGAGCCCTCGTGCAAGCCCCCCGCCCCTCGTGCGAGGCCGAGTGCTCGTGCAAGCCCCCCGCCCCTCGTGCGAGGCCGAGCTCTCGTGCAAGCCCCCCGCCCCTCGTGCAAGCCCCACACCCCTCGTGCGAGGCCGAGTCCTCGTGCAAGCCCCCTGCCCCTCGTGCGAGGCCGAGCTCTTGTGCGAGGCCGAGCTCTCGTGCAAGCCCCCCGCCCCTCGTGCGAGGCCTGGGCGCTGGCCTACATCGCGGCGGGGGAGCAGCGGTGCCCGGTCGCCTGGGTCCCCCGGCCCCTCTCCCCAAATCCTGGGGTCCCCCACGAATGCCCGGGTCCCCCCCAAAACCCAGGGGTCCCTCCTGTGCCCCCGGGTCCCCCGGACGCCGGGGTCCCCCCGGCCCCCCCTGACGCCCCCTCTCCCCCCCCGCAGCGGGCACCACCTACATCTTCGGGAAGGGGGGGGCACTGATCACCTACACGTGGCCCCCCAACGACCGGCCCAGCACCCGCGCCGACCGCCTGGCCCTGGGCTTCAGCACCCACCAGCGCGACGCCGTCCTGCTGCGGGTGGAGAGCGCGGCCGGGCTGGGGGACTTCCTGCAGCTCCACATCGTAAGGGGGGGGCATGGGGGGACTGGGGGGGGGCGGACACCTGGGCCCTCCGGGGGGGCTGGGGGACAGGGGGACGCGGGGGGAATGGGGGGGCTCGGACACCGGGGTCCCCTGTGGGGGAGGGGGGGGACCGGGGGGGGACCCAGACACGCGGATCCCCGAGGGGCGGAGGGCTGGGCCCCCCGGGGGGACGGGACCAGGGCTCCCGGACGCCTGGGTCCCCTGGGGGGGGACGTGGGGCAGAGCTGGGGGGTGGGGATCCCCCCCAAGCGGGGCCCGGCCGCCTGGGTCCCCGGTGGGGCAGCGGGGGCCGCTCCGACGGCCCCGTCCCCCCACGCTGGGCACCCAGGCGGCCGGGTGGGCTCCAACCCCCCCACCCCCCCCCGCTCCGGGGGCCCCGGGTGTCCAGGAGCCCCCCACCCCGCTCCGGGGGCCCGGGCAGCCGGGGGCGGCCAGAAGCGCCTGAGTCAGCGGCTCAGCTGTGCTGGGGGGCAGGACCCCCCCACCCCTCGTTAGCGAGTGCCTTCGTTAGCGTGTGGAGTGGGGGGGACGCAGGCATCCGGGGACCCCCCCATCCACGGGGCAGGGGCATCTTTCACCCACCACGGGGGGGACCCCGGCGGTGGCCGGGCCGGGCTCTGTGGGGGGATGCGGGGCTGGCTGTGGGGCTGGGGGCTGCATGTGGGGCTGGAGGGACCCCATCACCCCCCCAACCATGGGGCGGGGTCCTCACCTTGGGGACATCGGGACCCGCTGCAGGAGGGACCTCGGCGTCCGGGCGGGCGGCTGTGGGGGGCCGTGGGTCGGGCCGTGGGGCAGGCTGCGGGTCGGGGACCCACGGGTGCCCCCCCACAGGCGCAGGGGGCCGTGGGGGTGCTGTTCAACGTGGGGACAGAGGACATCGCGCTGGAGGAGCGGGGGGCGGCCGTCAGCGACGGGCGCTTCCACGTCGTCCGCTTCACCCGCAGCGGCGGCAACGCCACCCTCCAGGTGGACGGCGGCCCCCTGCACGAGCGCTACCCCCCAGGTACCACCCCCCCCGCGCCGACGGCTCCCTGCGGCACCCATAGGCACCCCGGAGCGCTTAGAGACACCCTATAGCATCTATACACACCCCGTAGCACCCCTACAGCACCTACAGGCACCCTGTAGGGCTTACAGGCACCCCATAGCACCTATAGGCACCCACAGCACTTAGAGACGCTCTGTAGCACCCTATAGCACCTACAAGCACCCCATAGTGCCCCTATGGCACCTATAGGCACCCCATACTGCTTAGAGACATCCTATAGCATCCCTGTAGCACCTATGGCACCCCATAGCACCCATAGGCACCCCATAGCACCCTATAGCGCTTAGAGACACCCCGTAGCATCCCATAGTACCTATAGGCACCCCACAGCGCTTAGAGACACCCTATAGCATCCCTGTAGCTTCTTCAGGCACCCCTATGGCACCCACAGGCACCCCATGGTGCTTAAGACACCCCACAGCACCTGCAAACACCCTGCAGCACCCCACAGCTCCCCTATAGCACCCACAGACATAGCCCTCCCTATAGGCCTCCTATAGCCCCTATACCCCCCTTTAGGCCTCCTATGGCCCCCTATAGGCCCCCTGTAGCCCCTCATAGGCCTCCTATACCCCCCATACCACCTATAGGCCCCCTGTAGCCCCCCCGTACCCTCTGTGCGCGCCAGATGCCCCCTCCCCCGTGCTAACGAGCCACCCCTAATTAAGGGCACCGGCCACCTAACGAGGGCACTAACGAAGGGCAGCGTGGCGCGACTGCGGCCCCGCCCGCCCCCCCCGCCGCCCCTCCCCCCGGGCCCCCTAACGCCCCCCTAAACGCCGCATAAACCCCCCAAACATGGCCACGCCCCAGCCACGCCCCGGCTACGCCGCCGCCGGTGACATCATGGTCATGGCCTGGTGACTTCAGCGGTGACGCCGTGGTCATGTCGTGGTGACGCCAGTGGTGACGCCGTGGCCGTGCCACCAACCGTGCCGTGGTGACGCCGGTGGTGACATCACGGTTGTGTCCTGGTGACACCAGTGGCGACACCAGGGTCACACCGCGGCGACGCCAGCGGCGAGGCCACGGCCACAGCACGGTGCCGACAGCAGCGATGCCAACGGTGACGCTGTGGTCCCACCACGGTGCCGCCGATGGCGACGCCAATGGTGACACCCCGGTCGTGCCACAGTGCCACCAACGGTGAGGCCGCGGTCCCACCACGGTGACACTGACAGTGACGCCGACGGTGACACCGCGGTCCCACCGCGGCGCCGCTGGCGGCGACGCCACGGTCGCGCCACGGGAGTGCCGACGGCCCCGCCGCCACCCGCGCCGCCACCGTCGGCGCCGGCGCCCCGGCCGGCCCCGGTGCCGCGGGCGTGCCGGTGGCGCCGCACCGGGCGGTGCCGCGTGCCGTAACCCTCTTCTCCTCCCTCCGAAGGCAGCGGGGACAGCGAGCGGCTGGCGCTGGCGCGGCAGCGCATCCCCTACCGCCTGGGGCGGGTGGTCGATGAGTGGCTGCTCGACAAAGGTAACTCGTCAGCGCCGCCCTAACGAGCACCCCCCCGCCCCGCCCCACGCCCGGGACCACCCGCCGGGGCACCCAGGCGCCCGCGCCCCGGCGGTTTGGGGACCCGGGCGTCCGGGCCCCGCGTCCCCGAGGACCGCGTTGTCCAGGGACCCAGGCGTCCGGGCGGGCCGGACTCTGCACCCCCCCAGGCCCCCCATTAACCCTCGTTAACCCGCGCTAACCCGGTTAACCCGCTAACCCGCCTGGTTAAAGGGACGCTAACAAGCCTAACCGCCCCCTAAACCGCGCTTTAACCCTTTGAGTGCTGCCGCCCCCCCGGGCCCTAAACCAGCATAAACGAAGCTAAAACCCGCATAATAACCGCACTAATTAGCGACACTAATTGGCCCGGTGACGAGCGACGCCAGCGGGGCAGGGCCGGGGCGTGCACGAGGGCCGCCAGCGTGCGAGTGTGGCAAGCGTGCGAGGGGCTGCGGCTGCAGGAGGGCCGCGGGTGCGTGTGTCGCGCGCGCACGGGGGCCGCAGGCGCACGAGGACGGCGCGTGCACGAGCGTTGCGCGTGCACGAGGGCTGGGTGCGCGCGGGAGCCGCCCGTGCACCGGCCGCGCCCCCCCCCCGGCCTCGCACGCCCTCGCACGCCCCGGCCCCGCTCAGGCAGGACCCCCCCCGCCCCCCTCAGCCCCAAACGAACCAAAAGCGGCTGAATTGAGCCCAAACTGAGCCCCCCCCGGCGCAGCCCAGAGGGTTAAAGGGGCCGGGAGGGCGTTGGGGTCCCTTTAACTGCCGCCGCCCGGGGGGGGGGGGGGGCGGGAGGCGGGGGGGGGAGATGGGGGGGAGGTGGGGGGGGGGGGACACGCGGGGGGGCACCGGGGGTCGCGCAGGCGGCGGCGGCGGGGCCGGGGGCCGCGGGGCGCGCGGCCGCTCCTCGCGCGACGGACGCGCGCATGGCCCTCGCGCGAGGCACGGGCGGCGCTTTTGCGACGCGCGCTCGCGGGAGGCGCGACAGGGCCCTTCGCCAGGCGCGCGCGACGCGCGCGGCCCTCGCGCGACGCGGCCTCGCGCGACGCGGCCCTCGCGCGCGGCCCCCGGCCCCTCGCCCGCCGCGCGCCCCTCTCCCCGCGCGCGAGGCGCGAGCCGTGCCCGCCCGCGCGCGCGACACGCTCTGTCCCCCCCAGGCCGCCAGCTCACCATCTTCAACAGCCAGGCGGCCGTGCGGGTGGGGGGCCAGGACCGCGGCCGCCCCTTCCAGGGGCAGCTCTCGGGGCTCTACTACAACGGGCTGAAGCTGCTGGCGCTGGCGGCCGAGGGGCACCCGCGGGTGCGGCTGGAGGGGGACCTGCGGCTGGTGGGGGAGCCCCCCCCGCCCCCCGCCCCGCCCGGCGCCACCCCCGCCCCCCCGGACATGGCCACCACCATCATGGAGACCACCACCACCATGGCCACCACCACCACCCGCCGCGGGCGGTCGCCCACCCTCCGCGACACCGTCGCGCAGGTACGGGGGGCTGTGGGGGAGGGGCGCGGGGGCACGCCCGGGCGCTCTGCGGGGGCGAGCTGGGGGGGGGGTCCCGGACGCCGGGGCCCTCGGGGGGCCGGGGCGTGACCCCGGACGCCCGGGTCCCCTGGGGGTCGCGGGGTCCCCCGGACGCCGGGGCCCCCCCCCGCGGGGGGTGTGCTGCGTGTGGGGGAGGGGCGGCGGGGACCCCGGCGTCCGGGTGACCCCCCCCCGCTCCCCCCAGAACACGGACGACCTGCTGGTGGCCTCGGCCGAGTGCCCGAGCGACGACGAGGACCTGGAGGAGTGTGAGCCCGGCACAGGTGGGTGCTCCTCCGCGGGGGCGCCCCGGGCACGCGCGCGTGCGACACGCCCTCGCACGCCCGCCCGGGGCACGCCCACCCCCCCCGCGATCACCCCCCCACGGCAGCGGCGAACCCCCTCGCACGTGCGGGGGGGAGCCGGGGCGCACGCGTGGGTCTGCAGACACGCTCACGTGGGCGCGCACGGGCGCAGGCTCGCACACGCGCACGCTCGCGCACACGTGGGTGCGCACACAGGAAGGCACTCGGTTACGCACGCACGCGCGCGAGAGCTGCTCCCGCACACGCCTGTGCACGCGGGAACGCACTCAGCTGCACGCGTGTGCGCACTCATACCCGCGTGCACGCACGCACGTGCACACGCAGGCTCACACACACGCACGTGCACGCAGAAAGGCACGTGCCTGCAGACGCACGCACGTGCCTGCTTGTGCACACGCACGCACACGCCTACGTTCACACAGCTGTACACACGTGCACGAATGCACACGCATGTGCACAACAGCTGCTCACACACACACATGCACACACAGGCTCTTGCACACGCTTGTGCACACAGGAAGGCACACGGCTGCACGCCCCCCCCACATGCACACAGCTGTGCACACACGTGTGCACACGAGCTGCTCACACACACACGTGCACACGGCTGTACACACACACACATGCTCAAGCGCACACCCATGTGAGCTGCTCACACACACACAGAGGCTCACGCACACAGGAAGGCACCTGGCTGCACACACACGTGCACACGCCCGCGCGCACTCATGCACACGCGCACGTGCACACAGCTGCTGACACAAACACACGCGCAAGTGCGTGCACGCACGAACAACAGCTGCTCACACGCCTGTGCACGCACGCTCACATGTGCCCTACAAACGCAGCTGCCCCTTGCACGCCCCTGCGCACGCCCCGTGCACACCCGCCCCGTGCACACCCGCCCCGTGCACACGCGCCTGCGCCCCCGCCCCCCTGCACGTGGCCCCGCCCCTCACACGCCCGCACACACGTGTTCCCCGCCCTGCAGCACACACTCCCGCCCGCTCCGCGCACACGCGTGTGCCCCAGGGCCCCGTGCAAGCCCCGCCCCTCGCCCCGTCCTCACCCACTGCAAGCCCTCGGCCCCACCCCGACGGACAGACGGACGGATGGACGGACGGACAGACAGGGAGGGGACCCCAGTATCCGGGTGTCACCCCCACGTGCGAGGCCGTCGCACGCCCGCTGCCGCCTGGGGCCTCGTGCGAGGACCCTCCCCTCCCCCCGCCCCCTCCCCCCGCGTCGCACGGGGCTCCGCCGAGCCCGGACGCCTGGGTCCCCCCGGCACCCACGGGTGTCCCCTGGACGCCTGCGTTCCCCCCCGGACGCCTGGGTCCCCCCGGCACCCATGGGTGTCCCCCGGACGCCTGGGTCCCTCCCAGCGCCGTGGGGGGCGGGGCATCCCCCGGACGCCCGGGTCCCCTGAGCCCCGCTTGGCCCCGGGGGGGAGGGGCGGCAGCGGTCGGGGGGAGCAGGGGGGGAGGAGAGGGGGACGGACAGACGGACAGACTGACGGACTGACGGACGGACGAAGGACAGATGACAGATAAGGGGGGGAACGGATGGAAGATGGACGGATGATGGATGGGTTCATGGACGGACGGATGGACAATGGGTGAGGGATGGACAGATGATGGACAGATGGATGACGGATGGATGATAGATGGATGATGGACAGATGGATGACGGACGGATGGCAGATGCACAGATGGATGAAGGATGGATGGAAGGACAGACAGATGGACTCCAGGCTGGCTGGCTGCACGGACATATGGACAGGTGGATTCAGGGACGGATGGACTCAAGGCTGGCTGGACACACGGATGGGTGATGGACGGATTTGAGGATGGATTCAAGGATGGACGGACAGGTGGATGGGTGGGCGGATGGGCAGATGGATGGACGGATGGACGGATGGGTGGGTGGATTCAAGGATGGACGGATTCAAGGTTGGATGGGCTGGCTGAAGGATGGGTGGACGGGTTCAAGGACGGATGGATGCAGGGATGGCTGGCGGGCTGGATCTGCAGCTGGAGGGACGGACGGATGGATGGATGGAGGGATGATAGACAGATGGATGGATAGATGGATGGATCCGAGGCTGGCTGGCTGGCTGATGGATGGATGGATGGATGGATGGATGGACGGATCCAAGGCTGGATGGACAGATGGACAGACGGATGGATAGATGGATCCAAGGCTGGGTGGACAGATGGCTGGATGATGGATGGATCCAAGGATGGACGGATGGACGGATGGATGGATCCAAGGATGGATGGATGGATGGATGGACAGACAGATGGATGGATCCAAGGATGGACGGACGGATGGATGGACAGACGGATGGATGGATCCAAGGATGGCCAGCTGGATGGATGGATGGAGGGATGGATGGATCCAAGGATGGATGGATGGATGGATGGACAGACAGATGGATGGATCCAAGGATGGATGGATGGATCCAAGGATGGATGGATGGATGGACAGATGGATGGACACATGGATGGATAGATGGATGGATCCGAGGCTGGCTGGCTGGCTGATGGACGGACGGATGGATGGATGGATCCAAGGATGGATGGACGGATGGATGGATGGACAGACGGATGGATGGATGGATGGACAGATGGATGGACACATGGATGGATAGATGGATGGATCCAAGGCTGGCTGGCTGGCTGATGGACGGATGGATGGATGGACGGACGGATGGATGGATGGATGGATCCAAGGATGGATGGACAGACGGATGGATGGATCCAAGGATGGATGGACAGATGGATGGATGGACAGACGGATGGATGGATGGATGGATGGATGGATGGATGGATGGAAGGATGGATGGACACATGGATGGATAGAGGGATGGATCCAAGGCTGGCTGGCTGGCTGATGGACGGATGGATGGATGGACGGACGGATGGATAGATGGATCCAAGGCTGGGTGGACAGATGGCTGGACGATGGATGGATCCAAGGCTGGGTGGACAGATGGCTGGACGATGGATGGATCCAAGGATGGACGGATGGATGGATGGATGGATGATGGATGGATCCAAGGCCAGATGGACGGATGGATGGACAGACAGATGGATGGATCCAAGGATGGATGGACAGATGGATGGACGGACAGACGGATGGATGGATCCAAGGATGGACGGATGGATGGATGATGGATGGATCCAAGGCTGGATGGGCGGATGGACACATGGATTGATAGACACATGGACAGATAGGTGGCTTCAAGGACAGATGGATGCAATGACGGACACATGGATGGAGGGACTGATTCAAGGTTGATGGATGGATGTGTGGAGGAAAGGAGGCAGGGATGGGTGGGCGGATGGATGGACGGATGGATGGATGGATCCAAGGCTGGATGGATTCAAGGACAGATGGACGCATGGATGGACAGATGGATGCATGGATGGATGGATGGATGGCTTTAGGGATGGATGGATGACACATGGATGGCTGCATGGACAGACAGACAGATTCAAGGCTGGCTGGCCTTGAAGATGGATGGATGGATGGATGGATGGATGGAATCAAGGATGGATTTACGGACGGATGGATGGATCCAGGGACGGATGGACGGACGGATTCAAGGTTGGATGGGCGCACGGACGGATGGATGGACGGGTGGGTGGGTGGATGGACGGACGTGCAGATGGATGGACAGCTGGATGAACGGGCAGACGGATGGGCGGACGCATGGGTGGCAGGATGGCTGGGCGGACGGACGGACAGATGGACGGATGGGCGGCTGGATGGCCGGGCGGATGGACGGACGGTGCACGGATGGACGGACGGATGGCTGGGCGGATGGAGGCACGGCCGCAGGCAGGGCTGGCCGGGCGCAGGCCGCTGGCGCCGCAGGGGGTCGGCCGGCGGCACCTTCTCACCGAGTGTCTCTCTCTTCTTTTCTTTTTGTTCTTTTTTCTCTTTTTCTTTCTTTCTTCTCTTTTTTTTGTGTGCTTTCCCTTCCTTCCTGCAATTTCTTTTTCCTCCACGCTAAAATCACCCGGCCCCATCCCGCGATGTAAGTTGACGGCAGCGCCGCGGTTTGCTCTTAAAAAAACGAGAAAAAAAAAAAAAAAAAAAAAAGCGGAGATTAGCTAAAAACGATAACAGTAATGCTAGTAGTAACGGCGAGAAGCGGCGGCGGCGGCGGCAGCGGCGGGGGGGCTCGGGGGGCCGGGGGGCCGGCGGCGGGGGCTGACGCGGGGCCCCTCTCCGGCCCCCCCCCGTCCCCCTTCTGTCTCCGCAGGCGGCGAGCTGGTGCTGCCGGCGTCCCCGGCGGGCGGCGGCCCGGCCTCCCCCCCGCCCCCCGCCCCGGCCTCGCCCCGCGCCCCCCCCGGCTGCGGCCCCGACTGCGAGGAGCCCTCGGGCTTCGCCTCGGGGGAGGCGGCCGACCCCAACCTGCCGCCGGCCGACGACGAGGACTTCGCGGGCCACGGCGGTGACATCACCGCCCCCCGCCGCCACGGCGTCACGGCCGACGCCGCCACCGACGCCGGCGACGCGGCCGTCACCGTCCCCACCGTCGCGGCCGCCCCGCTGCCGGGCCTGGTGCCGGCGGGCGAGCGGCACCCGCGGGAGGGGGGCGCGGGGCGCGGGCGGGTGACGGCCGCCCCGGTCACCCGCCGCCCCGCTGTCCCCACAGCCGCCGCGCCGGGCGCCGTGGAGGTGGTGCGGGAGGCGGGCGGCACCACCGGCATGGTGGTGGGCATCGTGGCCGCCGCCGCCCTCTGCATCCTCATCCTCCTCTACGCCATGTACAAGTACCGCAACAGGGACGAAGGCTCCTACCAGGTGGACCAGAGCCGCCACTACATCGGGGCCGCCCCCCCCGCCGCCGCCGCCGCCGCCGCCGCCGCCGCCGCCGCCGGAGCCCCGGGGGGGGCCCCCGGCGCCGCCGCCCCCCCCGGCGGGGGGACCCCCAAGGAGAAGGTGCCGCCCGCGCCCCCCAAGGCGCCCGGCAAGGCCCGCCGCAACAAGGACAAGGAGTACTATGTCTGAGGGGCCGCCGCCCCGAGACGGGCCGCACCGCGCCCCCGGGCCCGCCCCCCCGGCCGCCACCGCCACCGCCACCGGCTCCGGCTCCGGCTCCGGCTCCGGCACCCCCCGGGCGGCACCTCCGCGGCCGTCTGTGCGCCTCCCCCGGGGAAGAGGGGGCGCGGGGGTCCCCGCACGCCCGGGGGGGCCTCGGAGGGGCCCGGGGGACGCGGGACACCCCCCGCCCCCGCCCCTTTTAACCGGTTTTCTACCGCCCCCGGGTCTTTCTTTGGGTTCATTTTTTAATTTCGCCAGCCCCCGTGGGGGTTGGGCCCTCCCGGGGCCCCCCGCCCCCCTCGGGGCCCCCCGCCCCCCGGGCCCGGCCCCGGCCCCCCCGCCGCGCACAGAGGAATACACGTTCTATACTTCGTACGGCGGCTCCGCCTCTTCCTGCGCCGCCCCGGGACCCCCCGGGGACCCCCCGCCGGGGACCCCCGCCCCCGGGTCCTCCCCGCCGCCAGGGGGCGCCGCGGCCGCCGCCTGCTCGGGCCGCCCCCACGCGGGGCGGGGCGGGGCGGGGCGGGGCGTCCCGGGGCGCGGCTCCTCCCCCTGCACCCGCGGCGCTTCCGCCCGGCGCGGGAACGGCGCGCGGAAGGCCCGGAGCCCTGACCCCGGCGTGACCCCGCGCTGACCCCGGCGTGACCCTCCCCGCCGCGACCCCGCCCTGACCCCGGCCCCGCGCATGGAGGGGGAGGGGGCGGCCGCGGCCGGCGGCGCTGCCGGTGAGGGGGGCGGGGCCGGGTCCCGGGGGTGACGGGTCAGCCGGGGCCGGCTGCGGGGGGGGCCCTGAGCGGTGCCCGTGGGTCCCCTGGGGGGCGGCCGGCGGGACCCCCGGGGGCGTGGGGGCGTCCCTCTGGGGTGCCCGTGGGTCCCTGCGGGGGGAGGTGCCCGTGGGTCTCTCTGGGGTGCCCGTGGGTCCCTGTGGGGTGCCCGTGGGTCCCTGCGGGGTGCCCGTGGCTCCGTGACGGGGGAGGTGCCCCTGGGTCCCTGGGGGGGGGTGCCGCGGGTCCCCGCGCGCCGTGCCGCCCGGCCCACGCCGCCGCCCCGCCGCAGCGCCGGCCGCGCTGGTTTTCCTGCCCGAGGGCGCGGGGGTGCCGCTGCCGCTGGAGCCGCCGCCGGGGCCGACGGCCGGGGAGCTGCTGCGCCGCCTGCAGGGGGCGCTGCGCCTGCCGCCCGTCGCCGCCGAGGCGCTGGCGCTGTGGCTGGGGTCGGCCCTGCTGGGTGAGGGGGGCACGGGGGCGGGGGCACCCTGCGGGGGGCGGGGCCCGGGCCCCGGGGGAATGCGTGGGTCTGCGGGTGGCCGTGGGTCTGTGGGTGGCCGCGGGTGGCCGCGGGTCTGTGGGTGGCCGTGGGTCCGTGGGTGGCCGTGGGTCTGCGGGTGGCCGTGGGTCTGTGGGTGGCCGTGGGTGGCCATGGGTCTGCGGGTGGCCGTGGGTCTGCGGGTGGCCGTGGGTCTGTGGGTGGCCGCGGGTGGCCGCGGGTCTGTGGGTGGCCGCGGGTCTGTGGGTGGCCGTGGGTCTGTGGGTGGCCGTGGGTCTGCAGATGGCCATGGGTGGCCGCGGGTCTGTGGGTGGCCATGGGTCTGTGGGTGGCTGTGGGTCTGCGGGTGGCGATGGGTGGCCGTGGGTCTGTGGGTGGCCGTGGGTCCGTGGGTGGCCGTGGGTCTGCGGGTGGCCGTGGGTCTGCAGATGGCCGTGGGTGGCCATGGGTCTGTGGGTGGCCGTGGGTCTGTGGGTGGCCGTGGGTCTGTGGGTGGCAATGGGTGGCCATGGGTCTGTGGGTGGCCATGGGTCTGCGGGTGGTGATGGGTGGCCGTGGGTCTGTGGGTGGCCGTGGGTCTATGGGTGGCTGTGGGTGGCCATGGGTCCGTGGGTGGCCGTGGGCCTGCGGTGGCTGTGGGGCCGCGGGTGGCCGTGGGTCTGTGGGTGGCTGTGGGTGGCCGTGGGCCTGCGGTGGCTGTGGGGCCGCGGGTGGCCGTGGGTCTGTGGGTGGCTGTGGGTGGCCGTGGGCCTGCGGTGGCTGTGGGGCCGCGGGTGGCCGTGGCCGTGGGTCCCAGCCCGCTGCCCCAGAGGTGCAGCTGAAGCCGCGGCACCGGCCCCTGCGCCTGGTCCGGCAGTGGCCAGAGCTGCTGCTGCGCTTCAGCCTCGGCTCCCCCGCGGACATCGCCCAGGGTGAGCCCGGCCCCGGCCCCGGGCGGGTGGGGGTCCCCGGGGGTCCCCGCGGGGGGGTCCCCTCCCCGGCCGCCTGGTCCCCTCTCACGCCCCCCCGCCCCCAGACGAGCCCTGCCTGCAGCTGCGCAGGAACGTCTTCTTCCCCAAGAGCAAGGAGCTGGAGGTGAGCGGGGCCGGGGTGTCCCCCCCCCGCGGGGACGTGGGGCCGGGGACCCCCCACGCCCGGGTCCTGGGTGGAGTCATGGGGGGGGGCCCCGGACGCCGGGGTCCCTCGGCCCCCCAGGACCCGGGTCCTGAGGGGGGGGGGATCCTGGGGGGGCGCGGGGTGACGCGCGGGTCCCCCCAGCTGGAGGAGGAGGAGCTGCTGCGGCTGCTGTACGAGGAGGCGCGGGGGAACGTGCTGGGGGGGCGATACCCCGTGGACCCCCCCGACGGCGTGGAGCTGGGGGCCCTGGCCTGCCGCCTGCGCCTGGGGCCCTTCCAGCCCGGCCGCCACACGCCCCACAGCCTGCGGTCAGCACCCCCACCCGCCGCGCCCCACGGACCCCCGTGACCCACAGCAACCCCACCCCACACCCCACAGCACCCCACAGATCCCCACCCCTGCAACTCCCCCCGCCCAGACCCCCACCTGTGACCCACAGCGCCCCATGGGCCCCTGCCCACGACCCACAGCACCCCCACCCACAGCACCCCACAGACCCCCGTGACCCACAGCAACCCCACCCGCAGCGCCCCACAGCCCCCCGTGACCCACCCCACGCCCCACAGCCTGCGGTCAGCACCCACAGCACCCCCACCCACAGCACCCCATGGACCCCCGTGACCCACAGCAACCCCACCCCACCCCACACCCCACAGCACCGCACAGATCCCCACCCCTGCAACCCCCCCCCCAGACCCCCACCTGTGACCCACAGCAACCTCACCCGCAGCACCCCACAGACCCCCGTGACCCACCCCACGCCCCACAGCCACCCCACCCCACACCCCACAGATCCCCACCCCTGCAATCCCCCTCCCAACCCCCACCTGTGACCCACAGCACCCCATGGGCCCCTGCCCACGACCCACAGCACCCCCACCCCACAGACACCCCCCCGTGACCCACAGCATCCCCAGCTCATGGACCGCCACCCCTGCGACCCACAGCACCCCGTGGACCCCTGTCCATGACCCACAACAACCCCCCCACAGACCCCCCCCACCCCTGCGACCCCCCCCCTCCCCGCGACCCACAGCACCCCCACCCCCTGGACCCCGGCGTCCAGCCCCCCTGGCGCAGCCCCTCACCCCCCTTCCCCCCCAGGCCGCTGCTGGGGGAGCTGCTGCCGCCGCCCCCGGGGCGGGGGGGGCTGTGGGGGGCCCTGCGCCGGCGGGGCCCCCGCCCGCCCCCCCCCGAGGAGGAGCTGCTCCAGGCCTTCGCCCGCACCCCCGGCCCCCAGGCCTCCCCCGCCGCCCTCTACCGCGCCTTCCTGCGCCGCTGCCACCCCCTGCCCTACTACGGGTGAGTGGGGGACCCCGGCGTCCGGGCCCCAGGGACCCTCAGGGACTCCCCCACCGACCCCCGTGGACCCCGGCGGCCAGGCCCCACAGCCCCCCCCCCCCCCCGGGGCCCCCAGTTCACCCCGGGATCCAGGCGTCCAGGCCCCACGCTTCACCCGTGGACCCAGGTGTCTGGGCCCCCCAAATCACCCCACAGCCACCCGGGGGGACCCAGGCATCCCGGGGAGGGACACCCCCCGCTGCGCCCCACCAGGGCACCCGGGGACCCAGGCGTCCGGGACCCCCCCAGGTGCGCCTTCTTCCCAGGGGCCATCGACCGCCCCCCCGGGGGGCTGCTGGGCCGGGGGGGGCTGCGGCCCGTCAGAGTCGCCGTGGGGCTGGAGGGCGTCACCATCATCGACCCCCGGGAGAAGGTATGGGGGGGGGCTGTGGGGCAGGAGCAGTGCTGGGTGGGGTCTATGGGCAGGATCAGGCCCACGGGTGGGGTCTGTGGGGCAGGATGGGGGCTGGGGAGGTGTGGGGGGCGGGTTGGGGGGCATTGTGGGACTGGGAAGGGGGCGTAGGGGGCTGTGGGGCAGTTTTGGAGGGACACCATGGGGCAGGGGGGAAGCTGTGGGGCAGCTGGGAGGATGCCGTGGGGCAGCTATGGGGCACAGTGGGAGGCTGTGGGGCACGGGGGGACACCGTGGGGCTGACCCCCCTGTCCCCCCAGCATGTGCTGCTGACGCTGACCTACCCCGAGCTGTGCTGGGAGCTGGTTGGCGCCGTGGGGCAGGAGGGGGACGCCGTGGGGCAGGAGGGGGACGCCGTGGGGCCCCCTCAGCTGTGGCTGGAGTTCGACGGCGACCACGAGGGTGCCCCTGTCAACCGCCTGCTGCGGGTGTTCTCCCCCCAGGTCAGACCCATGGATCCCCGCGGGGGCTCTGCCAGGCTGGGGGGTTGCGGGGCTCAGCTCTCCCCCTCCCCAGGGTGTTTGGGGGTCAGTTGGGCGGCACTGGGGGGTGTTGGGGGGCAGTGGGGCACGGCTGTGCCCTCCCAGGGTGGTTGGGGGGCAGCGGGGAGCGGTCGGGGAGCAGCTCTCCCCCTCCAGGGTGGTTGGGGGGCAGCGGGGGGTAGTCGGGGAGCAGTTGGGGGGCACTGGGGGGGCAGCGGGGGGTAGTTGGGGGGCAGCGGGGGGCGGTTGGGGGGCACTGGGGGGCAGCGGGGGGCGGTTGGGGGGCACTGGGGGGCAGCGGGGTCCGCGTGCTGACGGCGCCCGCAGGCCGAGCTGATGAGCGCCCTCATCGAGTGCTGCATCGAGCTGGGGGGGGGGGCGGGGCCGCCCCCCCCGGGGCCGCCGCCCCCGCCCGAGACCCCTGCGCGGGGCGCCCCCTTGCGGCGGCAGGAGAGCGTCACCCGCCCGCGCCTGCAGCGCCTGGCCACCATCGACTACGTGCAGGAGGGTGGGGAGGGGCCCTGGCCGCGGGGGGGGGCACGGGGGGGACCCTGGTGTGGGGGGGGCCCTGGCGTCGGTGGGGGAGGGGGGACATGGGGGGGACCCTGGTGTGGGGGGAGGACACGGGGGGGACCCTGGCGTGGGGGGGGAGGCGGGGGGGACACGGGGGGAACCCTGGGGGGGGACACACACGGGAGGGACCCTGGCGTCAGGAGGGTCGGGGGACACGGGGGAGACCCTGGTGTCGGGGGGGGACCCTGGTGTGGGGGGAGGACACGGGGGGGACCCTGGCGTTGGTGGGGGAGGGGGGACACGGGGGGGACCCTGGCGTCATGGAGGTGGGGGGGGCACTGGGGGGGACCCTGGCGTCCGGGGGGGGGGACGGGGGACATGGGAGGGCCCTGGCATCAGGGTGGGGGGGACACGACACGGGGGGGACCTTGGCGTCGGGGGAGCATGGGGGGACATGGGGGGGACTCAGGTGTCCGGGGGGAACATGGGACATGGGGGGCCCCACAGGGGACCCCGGGACACACACACAGGGGCACGGCGGGGGGGGGGCCGAGGCGTGCGCTGACCCCCCCCGTGTCCCCCCCAGGGCAGGAGCTGCGGCGGGTGAAGCCCCCCCGGCGCTCGGCGTCCTTCTTCGGGCGGGGGGGGGGGCTCCTACAGCCCCGTGTCAGGGGGGGCCGGGCTGGAGCAGGGCTGAGCCCCCCCCCCTCCCCCCCACTGGACTGGGAGCACTGGGAGCCCCCCCCCAGCACGGACTGGGGGCACTGGGAGCTCCCAGCGATGGACCCGGCCCCGGAGGGACCCAGACATCCGGGACCCCCCCACTTTGTACCGACCCCCCCCCCCCATACACCAATAAACCGCACGGGGACACGGACGTCACCGTCACCCCCGCCCGGCCACGCCGCGGGTTTGGGGCTGATGCGGGGCGGTTTGGGACATCGCAGTGGTTTGGGGCAGATCAAGGCTGGTTCGGGGCTAATTCGGGGCGGTTTGGAGCTCGTTTGGGACATTTTGGGGTGGTTTGGGGCAGATTTGGGCTAGTCCAGGGCAGTTTGGGGCTAATTCAGGGCAGTTTGGGGCCGACGGGTGGGCGGCGTTGCCAAATGGCGGCCCCACGTGACGGCGGCCATTTTAGGGCTGGGGATGGGGGGGTGGACACGCGTGTGCGTGTCACGGGGCCTCGTGTTTCACGGGGGCCTCCCCTCGTTAGCGCTAACGAGCGCCTCGACGCCGCACGCACCTCGCTCAGCCTGCGGCCTCCTTTGGGGCAAATCCAGCCGATTTAGGGTCACCGCTCTCCTCTCATCTGGCCTTTGCAGGTCGTGCCCTGGGCGCAAAAACACCCCAAGATTCAATTATTTCGCTATTTAACCCCATTTCCCCCCTTTTCCCTTCACTCCCCGCCAGCCAGGAGCTATTTTTAACCAACTTTGCCACATTGTTTTACCAGGAAAGCACCGGCAGGTCCCCGGCTCTGCGGCAAACCCAAACCTGCCTCAGCCCCAAATGACTTTTTAAGGGAGAGTCAGCGATGGGGGAAAGCTCTGTGCTCTGAGGGGGGGTGTCAGTATTATTGGGGCGTGACGGACACAGGTAAACATCGGCTCTGAAATGGTTAACCAACTGAGAAGGGGGACAAATATAAATATTTGGGGGGGGTAAAGTAAGTATTTTGGAAAATGGCTTCCCACAGGAACCGGCTAGGATGTGCCCCCATCCCCCCCTCGGGGGAGGACGAGTTGTTCTTGTGAGGAAACGCCGTTTTGGGTCGGTGGAGCGGCTTATTTCTAAATTAAAAGGGTTTTTTTCGGTTAGGGGAGCACCGGGGACGTGCCCAGGCGTTGAGCTGGGCGGCGTTTCTGGCGGTATTTGGGCCCAAGGTCGCGCTTTGCCTGAGGAACAGGCCGCGCGGGGGGAAGACACCCATTTTCTGAGGTAAAATCAAGGGGAAAAGGGGTTTTTTTAATACTTTTTCGTCTCCCCCGGCCCCTCGCTGCAGGCGGGGGATGGGGCTCCGCGTCAGCTCGGGGGGGGAGGGGTGACCCCCCCCCATTTTGGGGCGGGAAGGGAAGGAACGAGCGCGCCCTGCGCCCGCCCACGCCGCCGCCCCCGCGGTACTGCGGCAAGACGGGTGGGCGGCGCGAGCGGGACGCATGCGCAGTGTCGCCCTGCGCCACCCGCAGCGGCCCGGCCGGCCGGCGCCGGTTAGAACCGGCCGCGGGGCCGCCTCAGCGCGTATCCCTCCGCCGGCCGGGCCCGCCCCCCCAATCCCTGTTTTTTTGCCTGTAAATGGGCGTGGAGGAGGTAGAAGCTTAAAGCTTGGGGGGAGGGGGAGTGAAGGGGGGGGGGGTGGGGGGGTTGTGTCGTTTTAGCGGTGGTTTAGGGGTCCCTGGTTGGGATGGGTGCGGGGTACCCCCCTGCCCCCCTTTCCTGAGGTAGTTTTTGTGTGGGAAGTCGTTAAAAGGGGCTGGTTTTCAAGAGGGAGAGAAGCCTTGGGAAAATAGGGCCTTCAGGATGCAAGAAGGGTGAGGAATTGGGGGGGTTTCACCCCAAAACCCTGTGGAGAGCGGGCTGGAGGGGGAGGTGGAGGAGCCCCCCCCTTGTGGGCTCTAAAAGAGGCTGTTTGGGTAAAAAAAGGAGCTGGAAAACTGCAGTTTTCAGCTCGGTGCTGTTTTTTGAGGCCTCCCCCACAGTTCTGTGCCAAGTTGGGGCCTAAATCTGTGCCCTGGGCCTCAAAACCAGCTTAAATTGGGCTAGAAGGGCTGGCAGGGCTGTTGGGGCTCTTTTGGGCTCATTTTGAGGATTTTTAGTGCTACCCCAGTTTAAAAAAAAAAAAAAACACCAAACTGCTTTTTCACCCAGCTGGGCCTTTTTTTTTTTTTTCCCCCTGATAAAAACACAGGTTTTGGTGAAAACCAGGTTCACCTTTCCAATGGAAAATGCCTTAAAATGGACCCTCCAGGCCCAGCCCCTGAGGGAAGATCAGTTTTTTGGGGTATTTCCATGCAGAGAACATGAATTTCGGCCATGTTGCAGCGGATAAAACAATGTTAAAGCTGAAATCGGGGGTGGGTGGGTATGTGCTTAAACACAGCCAGGAATGGGCAAATCATTGCTGCAAAAATCATCATTGAGGACAATTCCCCCCCAAAAATACAGGTTATGAGTGAGGGGAAGCCTCTCCCTATGGCTGAAATGGTGGAAAAACCCCAGTTTTGTGGGTCTCAATGGCAGAATAACGCAGACAAATAGTAACAACAGCAAAATATCTTCTCCTGCAGGAAACGCCCTGGAAATGCGTCGGAAGAACTCGCCCTGTGTCTCCTAAATGCCTAGTTGGCTTCGTCAGTGGCTCTAATTAGCCTCAGAGCAGCTTTAATTACAGGTTTGGGGGGGGACACAACACGACACGACACACGGTGTCTTCCCTGCCAGCACTTTCGGGGTGTTGTTTCCTGCCCGGAAATGCCTCAAAATGCCACAAAAGGGGACTTTTTTTTTTTTTTTTTTTTGCCTGGTTGAAATCGGGCTGTGCCATGACTCAGCATGGCCTTGAACTTGTGTGACATGCAGAGATTTTGGTGTATTTTCATGGAAAGGAACAAGTAAAAAAGGGGTGTTGGGGCTTTGCTAGAAAGGGGCAAAAATAATTGTTAAAAAAAGGGTGGTTTGGGCTTTGCTAGAAGGGAAAAAAAATATTTATTAAAAAGGTGGTTTGGGCTTTTCTGGAAAGGAGTGAAAATAAATATTAACAAAGGGTTGTTTGGGCTTTGCTGGAAACAAGGGAAATAGGTGGAAAAAAGGATTTCTGGGGTCTGTGTGTCCCCCTCAAGAGCCAAGCATTGCTGACCTGTTTTCCCAAGATTAGTGACCCTTTTGGGGAGAAAAGGAGCGTTTTTTGCAAGGGCCTGGACCCATGACGCAGCAAGAGCAAACCCGATGTAAAGTATTACTAATTAACTAATGAGAATGCTCTAAAATCATCCAGAAAGGTCAGAGTGGCGTTTTTTGTCCAGAACAGGCAAAATCGCGCAAAAACTCGGTGTTAATTTAACCATTTTCATGCTAAAACATGCAGGGCGGCTGAATGTGTCTCGCTGCCAGGATGATTTATGGAGGAAAAAAAAAAAGAGGTTTTCTGGCATGCTGGGGCAGGATTGATTTTTTTTTTTTTTTTTTTGGCCGCTGTTTTTTTTTGGCGATTTGGGGGATTATTTCTTTGCCCCCCCCCCCCGCGGAGGCGGCGGTGGTGCTGAGGCCGCTCGGCCTTATAACGGGGCCCAGCGCGGGCGGGCGCGTGGCGAGGAGACGGCCCCATCGCCCTCGGCTCTCCCGTCACCGCCATTCCCTGGTGGGAAGAGCCAACCTCGCAAAGCTGCTGCTTTTTGTTCAGAAAAGCTCTTAAAGCTGCTTTATTTTTAAGAAAAAGCTCTTAAAGCTGCTTTATTTTTAAGAAGAAGCTCTTAAAGCTGCCTTATTTAAAGAAAAAATCTGAAAGCTGTTTCCTTTAAAGGAAAAAAAGCTCTTAAAGCTGTTTTCCTTTTTTGAATTCTTAGACTATGGCAATTCAATCATTTGGAAAAGCCGGCGTGAGCCAGGGTGCTTTTTTTATTGAAAAAAGCTCTCAAAGCTGCTTTATTTTAGGGAAAAAAAGCTCTTAAAGCTGTTTCATTTTTTAAAAGCAAAGCCCTTAAAACTGTTTTTATAAAAAACCAAAGCTCTTAAGGGTGTTTTCATTTAAGAAAGAAGCTCTCGAAGCCATTTTATTTTTTTAATTCTTAAAAGATTGTAATTTGACAGTTGAGAAAAGCCGGAGCGAGCCAGGGCACTGTTTTGATGAAAAGCAGCTTTACTTAAAAAAAAAAAAAAAGAAAAAAAAGCGCTCTTAAAGCTGTCGTCTTTTTAAAAAAGCTCTTAAAGCTATTGTGCTTTCTTTAAAAAGCCCCTAAAGCAGCGCTATTTTTTTTAAAAGCTCCTAAAGCTATTGCCTTTATGCAAAAAAGGCCCTAAAGCAGCTTTATTTTTTTAAAAGGCTCCTAAAGCCATGCTGGTTCTTTTTGACGAGCTCCGGCCAGGAAGAGCCGTCGGAGCTCCCTCCTCGCTGCCGAGCGGCGGCGGGCGGCCCGGGCGGAGGACGCCGAGGAAGGTGGATCGAGAGAGGAGCGGACGGGGACAGGGAGAGCCGCGAGCGAAGACAGGCCCGGGCAGGGAGCGAGTTAACGGCTGGAAGAGAGAAGTCAGGGAGGTCTGATGGGTTTTTTTCCCCCAGCAGCCCCGGCTGGGGGAAAAAAAAGGACTTTTTGGCGAAAGGTGGTGGCTGGCGGCCGGGAAGGAGGCGCTGGGCAGGGCAGCCCCAG
Source organism: Mycteria americana (assembly GCF_035582795.1). Taxonomy (NCBI): domain Eukaryota; kingdom Metazoa; phylum Chordata; class Aves; order Ciconiiformes; family Ciconiidae; genus Mycteria; species Mycteria americana. The sequence continues at coordinate 1,619,925 of NW_027445628.1, read as the reverse complement.
GGAAGAGGAGGAAGAGGTGAGAAAAGAGGAAAAAGAGAGAGAAGAGAGGAGGAAAAAAACAAAAAAGAGCCGGTGCAAGATGGCGAAACTGGAGGAAATAAATCTTAAAATTGAAGGGGAAAAAGAGCCCGTGGAGATGGGTGAAGCTGGAGGAGAAAATAGAGGAAAAAAGAGAGAAAATAGAGGAAAAAAGAGAGAAAATAAATAGGGAAAAAGAGAAAACAGAGAAAAGAAAAAATAATTGCTGGAAATTGGAGAAGATAGGAAAAAAAGAAAAATCAGGAGCCAGTGGAAACTGGTGAAGCTAGAGAAGGAAAGAGGGAAAAACCAGGCAAAAATGAGAAAAGAGGAAAAAAATGAAAAGAGGAAAAAAATAAAAGAGAAAAGAGGAAAAAATAAAAGAGAAAAGAGGAAAAAATAAAAGAGAAAAGAGAAAAGAAAAAGAGGAAAAAATAAAAGAGAAAAAATAAGAGAAAATAAAACAGGAAGTAGAGGGGAAAAAAAAGAAAAATAAGAAAATGAGGCTAAAAGCAAAGAGGAGGACGTAGAGAACAGAAACGGAGCCGGTAGCAACCGGTGAAACCAGAGAAACGGCATGTAAAGAAATTAAGGAGAGAAGCGAGCAGGAGCCGGAGGAAGGTGGCGAAGAGGAGGAAGAGGAGAGGCGAGGAAGAGGAAGGCGAGGAAAGAGCAAGTGGAGGACAGGAGCCTGCCGGAGGGGACGGCGGCAGCCAGGGGAAGGAAATTCTAAGGAATATCAGGAAAAACCCCAAAACGGAGCCGGACCTGGTGGGGCTGGAGGAGGAACTGGCCGGAGGCGGCAGCCGGGTGAGGCCCTTCCCCCCGCTCGTTTTGGGGGGGATTTGGGGGGTTTTGGGGGGCGGGGGGGCTCTTGTCGTTGCAGGCACCGTGGCCGTCGCCCCCACTCCCCCCTTTTTTCTATAAAACCCCAAGAAATGGGGAAAAATCCCCCCAAACCCCACTCCAGCGTCACCAGGCTCCGGCTGTAGTGCTCCGTAGGTCCTGCCTGTCGCCGCAGAGTAAGTGATCCAGAATCCCTTCTTTTTCCCCAGAAAGGCGACACGTGGGAGGGGATGGCCAAAACTCTCCGGAAAAGAGGAAAAAAAAAAAAATGGTGGTGTTTGTGGGGGCAGGGTGGGGTGGGGGTGTCTCGAGTGTTTTTCCCCCCTCAGGGAAGCAGCAAAACGCAGGAAAAAAAGGCAAATAATGGTGAGAGAAATGTCCAGGAGAAATAGGAAGAGACCCCGGGTCTCGGGGTTTAACCAAAAAAGCCAAATCCGCACCCAAAGCGCACTCAGGAGCTTTTCAGCAGGGACGTTTGAGGATAAAAACCCTGATTTGATTAATGTGGAGCCAGTCAGAAGTAAGATTTTTTTGGTTTCCTTGTGGCTTTTGGGGTGTTGCCCTCGGTTTCTGCTGGGGGGGAGGGGGGGGCGCGTTTTGGGCCTGTTTCCAGCCTTTCCGCAGACGCCAGGGTAGGAGGCAGCTTGGAAGAAAAGCCGCTTTTTTCCCCCCAAAACGGAGCTGGAAAATCAGGATTGTGGCATGTGCTGAGCGTCCCCAGGAGCTTCCCTTAGGAAAAAATAACGTAAAAAAAAAAAAAAAAAAAACAACAATCCCCCAACCCCCCCCAAAGGCTCGGTGGGGGAGGGGCACGGCACCGGGCGGGGGCGGGGGGGTGCAATAATTGTATTTTCAGATTTTCTCCATAAACAGCAGCAGGATGATTAAATTTAGGCTTTCCCCCCCCCAAAATGAGCTGTAAGTGTAGCAGCGAGCGAGGCGGGAGCAAAAAAATTCAGGCAAAACCCCCCCCAATCGCTTCGGTGGCGGCGGTGGCAGGGACCCGTGGCGCGCCCCTCCCCACCCCCCCCCGTCACCAAAATCCCCCGGTTTGGGGTCGGGGGGGGAGGGGCTGCGGATTTGGGGCGCTTCCGGCCATTTTCGGTGCGGCGGGGGTGTCGGGGCGCGGTTGTGTCGGGGGGGGGGGGAGCGCTGGGAGCCCCCGCAATGCGCCGCGCGGCATGTGTGCGCCCCCTGGCCCCGTCACCCCCCTCCCGGCGCGGAGCCGCGCGAGAAGCGATGGATTTTGCGGAGAAACGCGAAGAAATGGGGCGTTTTTGCCGCCGGCCCTGCGGCGGCTGGCGGGGCGGGGGGCTGTTACTCGCAGGTGTTTTTTGCAGACCCCCCCGGCCGGCGCCGCACCCGCTGCTCCTGCGCCTCCGACCATAAAGCCAAGGATCCGTAGCCTCAAACCGCCAGATTGGGGCCAAAAAAGCCCAAGAAAGGGTCTGTAGAAACACGTAGGGATCGGAAAAAAAGGGTATTTCTGCTCTTTTCACCCCCCAAAATGGGAAATTCTGGCTGGATTTGGGTGCCACGGGGGTGGCGCATTTTTACCCTGGGCAGGTTTAGCCACTTCCCCCCCAATTCCGCTTCATCCCCCCCCAGATCCACAAATTTGAAAACAAGAAAAAAACCCAAAAAAGGCCCCAATCACCCCAAAATGTGCAGCGAGTGCTGTTGGCTGGGCCTGCCCCCCAAACTGGGCTTTTTAGCGGAAAACGTGGCTATTTAAAAAAAAAAAAAAAGCTTAGTCAGTGCCATTGCGTGTTGCCTGGGGAGGGGGGAGGCTTTTTTTAACCTTTTTCCCAGGTTTTTTCCCCGAAACGATAGGAGTTGAGGAGAAGCCGCAGAACTTTTGGGGTAGGGAAGAGCTGGGTCGCTCCGGCTGTTGTTCCTGGTGGTTGTTCCTGGTGGTTGTTCCTGGTGGTTGTTCCGGTTGTTGTTGTTGTTGTTGTTGTTGTTTCTCTCCCCTCCCCCACTCTCCCCCCAACGCAGCGACAGTGCCTAAAATGGCCTCGATCCACCCCAAAATGGACAATTGGGTACAAAAAATGGCTAAAATCTAGAAACCCCCCCAAAAATAAGAGGCAGGAAAGGTGAGCGAGCGGAGTAAGTACTGGCGGGGCCCCCGCGCCCACCCCAAAATCCCACTTTTGGAGCCCATTTTGCGCCTGGGACGCGTGCCCACCCCAAAGTCCCACTTTTGGAGCCTGTTTTGCCATGGGGACGTGTGTCTGCCCCCAAATCCCCCTTTCTGGGCCCATTTTGCGCTCGGGATGCACACCCGCCCCAAAATCCTGCTTTCTGAGCCCATTTTGCGAGGGGGACACGCACCCGCCCCAAAATCCCGCTGTCTGAGCCCGTTTTGCGATGGGGATGCGTGCCCGCCCCAAAATCCCCCTTTCTGAGCCCAGTTTGCGCCCGGGATGCACACCCGCCCCAAAATCCCGCTTTCTGAGCCCGTTTTGCGACGGGGACGCGTACCTGCCCCAAAATCCCCCTTTCTGAGCCTGTTTTGCGCCCGGGATGCACACCCGCCCCAAAATTCCCCTTTCTGAGACCATTTTGCGACGGGGATGCGTACCTGCCCCAAAATCCCGCTTTCTGAGCCCATTTTGCGACGGGGACGCGTACCTGCCCCAAAATCCCGCTTTCTGAGCCCGTTTTGCGACGGGGATGCGTACCTGCCCCAAAATCCCCCTTTCTGAGCCCGTTTTGCGACGGGGATGCGTACCTGCCCCAAAATCCCCCTTTCTGAGACCATTTTGCGACGGGGATGCGTACCTGCCCCAAAATCCCCCTTTCTGAGCCCGTTTTGCGCCCGGGACGCCCTCCCGCTGTAGCACCCTGCTTTCTGAGCCCAGGTTGCGCCCGGGATGCACCCCCGCCCCGAAATCCCGCTGTCTGAGCCCGTTTTGCGCCCGGGATGGCAGCCGGGCCCCGGTCGCGCTCTCGGCGCCCGTTTGGCCGCGGGGGTGGGACGGACCCCGCAGCCCCTCCTCCGCCCCGCGTGCGCCGGGGACAGGCGCCGGCCCCAGCCCCCCCCCCCCCTTCCCCCCCCTCCAAAAAAGCCCCCCGGGGAGGCCCCGCCCCGGGTTGCTCTTTTGGGGCGGTTTCCCTCCTTTCCGGCAGTGCGGGGCCAGGCTCCCGGCGCAGCGCGCTCCCGCCCGGGGCTCCCCCGCGGCCCCTCCCCGGCCGGTCCGGGCTTGGCGGACGCGGGGTCGGCGGGGGGGGGGGGGGGGCCGCCCCCCCCCCGCGCGGGTTTTTCTTTTCCTGAGAGAACGGCCGTTGTCTCAGGTTTTGCTTTTTCTCCTCCCTGCCCAAAAAGGCCAAAAAAAAGCAAAAGGCGCCGGTGCGGCACCCCCGGGAGCGCGGCCCCGGGGCGGGGTTCGACCCCCCGCGGCGCCCGCTGGCGGCCTGGGCCCCTCGCGGCGGGGACCCCCGGTTTCTCTGGGGCCTCCGCGTTGGTTTGGGAGCCCCCCATACAGGGGCAGGGGTGACCCTCTGTCGCGACAAGGGCTCCGCAGCGCGACGGGGCCCCTGCTCGGCAGTAAGGACTCTGCGTATCGTGACGGGACGCCCCTCTTTCTCTGGGGGCCCCAGTGCTGCTTCGGAGAGCCCGTGGCGCGGGGACAGGGGTGGTCCCGTATCACGACGGGGCCCCCGCGTTTCTTCAGGGACTCCGTACCGCGACAGAAGCCTCACGTTGCTGTGAAGAGCAGTATCGTGACAGGAGCCCCATACCACAACCAAGACCTCTGTCAACGGGGACCCCACGTTGCTTTGAGGACTCCATACCGTGACGGGGACCCCGTATCACTGTGAAGACACCCTATTGCGACAGGGACCCCGTGTCACGACAGGGACCCCCACTGACCAATAAACTTGCTGAGACTTGACTGGCCTTGTGTCGTCCCTGCTGCCCGGGGGCGGGGGGGGGGAGGGGCGGGACGTCACGGGGCTGTGACACGGCCAGCCTGTCCCTGGCACCCACTACAACGTCACTGCCTGTTCCTGATGACGTCACTGCCTTTTCCTGCCAGGCTGGCGGCTTGTTGGTGACGTCACTGCCTTTTCCTGCCCGCGTGTCCTCCCGCGCCCCGCCCCTCGCTCCTCCTCGGCCCCGCCCCTCTCCCGGCCCCTCGCTCTCTCCCCGGCCCCGCCTCCTCGCTCCCTCCCCGGCCCCGCCCCGTCGCCCCGCCCCTCGCTCCTCCCCGCCCCCAGCGCTCGGTCTCAGACTCCTTTCTCGGCTCCGCCCCCCTTCCCCGGCCCCCCTCGCTCCTCCCCTTCCCCTGGCGGCCCCGCCCCTGACCCCACCCCCATCTCCCCCTGGCGGCCCCGCCCCGGCTCCACCCCGTTCCCCAGGCTCCACCCCAGGCTCCACCCCCGTCCCCAGACCCCGCCTCCGGCCCCGCCCCCTGGTCCGCCACCGGATCCTCCCGCCCGGCGCCGCCGCCGCCGCCTCCTCCGGGCCCGCTCCGGCCCGGGCCCCCCCGGACCCCCGGGGCCCCCCGGGCCCCCCCGGCCCCCCGCGATGTGGCTCTTCTCCCGGGACCCGGTGCGGGATTTCCCCTTCGAGCTGGGCCCGCCCGACCCCGACCCGGACCCGGACCCGGCGGCGGACGCGGCCCCGGCCCCGCTCTGGCGGCTGCTGCGGGGGCGGCGAAAGGTGAGGGGCGGGGGGGGCACGGGAGGGGGGGCCGTCGTGTGCGCGTCCCGTCTCCGTCCCGTGTGCCCCTGTCCCCCGTGTCCCCCGTGTCCCCCGTCCCCGTGTCCTCGGCGCCCGCCGTCCCCGTGTCCCCCTGCCGCGCTCCCCCGTGTCCCCGCAGCCCCCCTGCCCGCGTCCCCCGGCCGCGCGTCCCCGCCACCCCCTCCCCCCCCTCCCCCCACGCCCCCCGCGCCCGTCCCCACGGTGTCCCCGTGTCCCAGGCGGACGGGGCGCCGGTGTCGGTGTTCGCCCACAGCCTGGGGACGGGGGACGCGGCCGCCACCCCCCTGGCCCGGGCGGCCCTGCGGCGCCTGCGCAGCCTGCGGCACCCCAACGTCCTGGGGTACCTGGACAGCCTGGAGGTGACGGACGGGGGACACGGGGGACACGGGGACATAGGGACAGGGCTGGGGTGTGGGGGACATGGGGGGTGTGGGGGACGCGGGGGGAGAGGGGGACGGGGGGGCACGGGGGGACACAGGGATATGGGGGGGACATGGGGGGATACGAGGGGACGTGGGGGGGGGGACATGGGGGGATACGAGGGGACGTGGGGACGGGGGGGACATGGGGGGATACGAGGGGACGTGGGGACAGGGAGGGGGGGACATGGGGGGATACGAGGGGACGTGGGGACGGGGGGGGGATACGAGGGGACGTGGGGGGGGGACATGGGGGGATACGAGGGGACGTGGGGACGGGGGGGACATGGGGGGATACGAGGGGACGTGGGGACAGGGAGGGGGGGACATGGGGGGATACGAGGGGACGTGGGGACGGGGGGACACACGGGGGGATACGAGGGGTCGCACAGAGGGGCATGGGGGGGACAGGGGGATGTGGGGGGGGATGCGGGGACAGCGTGGGGATGTGGAGGGACATGGGGGGACAGAGGGATGTGGGGGGACCCGGGGGGACGTGGCGACACGTGGGGCGCGTGTGGTGACGCCACGGCCCCCCAGACAGAGCAGTGCCTGTACCTGGTGACGGAGGCGGTGACGCCGCTGCGCCGGCACCTGCGGCTGCAGCCCCCGACGGGCGACCTGGGGGAGCAGGAGGTGGCCTGGGGGCTGCACCAGCTCCTGGTGAGGGGGCGGGGGGGACCCTGGGATCGGGGGGGGGGGGACCCAGGCGTCCGGGAGGGACCCCGGTGTTGGGGGGGACTCAGATGTGCGGGGGGGGGACTCAGCGTCCATGGGGTCCCAAGCATTTGGGGGGACCCCAGGTGGGTGGGGGACCCCAGGCGCTCAGGAGGGGCCCCAGGCGTCCGGGGGGTCCCCCACCGCCCGGGGGGTCCCCGATCCCGGCTGAGCGCTCCCACAGACGGCGCTGTCCTTCCTGGGGGCCTCGGGGCTGGTGCACCACGCGCTGGGGCTGGACGCCGTCTTCGTCGACCCGGGGGGTGACTGGAAGCTGGGGGGGCTGGAGCGGGTGGCGGCCGCCAGCGAGGGGGTCCCCCCCCCGGCCCCCCGGCGTCTCCCCCCGGCCCCAGGACCCCCCCGAGCTCAGCGACTCCTCACGAGGGCAGGGTGAGCCCTGGTGAGTTGTGGGGGGACGTGGGGGGGCACAGGGCTTGGGGGGAGATGAGGGGTCATTGGGGTCATGGGAGGGCACGGGGGGTCAGGGGGAGCATGGAGGGTCATGGGAGGGGACATGGGGGCTCTTGGGGACATATGGGATCGTGGGGGGGACACGGGGGGTCATGGCGGGGGGGACACGGGGACATGGGGGACCGGGACAGCACGGGTGTGCACAGAGGGTCACGGCAGGGGGGCACGAGGCCTGGGGAGGGACATGGGGGGCACACGGGCATGTGAGGGGGTCATGGGGGTGGGGGGGAAGGTGGCCGTGGGGGGCTCTGAGGGGGCGGAGGGGACCGGTGGGGTCCCCGCGTCCCCGCGCTGCCACGGCTGTCCCCAGGGCAGGGGACATGTGGCGCCTGGGCTGCCTCATCTGGGAGGTCTTCAACGGGCCCCTCCCCCGGCCCGGGGCCCTGCGCAGCTTCGGCAAGGTCAGTCGGGACGCTGGGGTTCCCCCGGGCCCCCCCCGAACGCCGGGGTCCCCCCCGCCCGCCTGGGCCCCCCCCAACACCAGCGTTCCCCCAACACGTGTTTCCCCCCCCCCCCACCTGGGTGCCCCAAACTCCTGGGTCCCCCAAAACACCTGGGTCCCCCCCGGACACCTGGGGTTCCCCCACCCTCCAGGGTCCCCCCTGGGTGCCTGGGCCCCCCACCCATGGGTCCCCCTGAATGCCTGTGTGTGTGTCCCCCGCCCCCGGGCCGCCCCCCCATGCCCGGGGTCTCCCCCGCGATGCCGGGGTTCCCCTGACCCCGTCTCCCCCGTCCCCAGCTGCCGGCGGGGCTGGTCCCCCCCTTCTGCGAGCTGGTGGCCGCGGAGCCGTCGGCACGGCCGGGGCCGGGGCAGCTCCTGCAGCGCCTGCAGCGCCCCGGGGCCTTCCTCGCCTGCCCCCTCGTCCGCACCGGCCTCTTCCTCGAGGAGCTCCAGGTCTGTGGCACCGGCACCGTCCCCGTCCCCTCGCCGTCCCCGTCCTCGTCAGCGTCCCTGTCCCCTCATCCCCATCCTCATCCTCGGCGCCCCAGCTTTGACCCATCCTGGTGCTCCGTGTCCCGTCCCTGTCTCCCGCCTCCAGCGCGTCCCCTCTGTCCCCATCCCCAGCTGCTCTCCGTCCCCATCTCATCCCCGTCCTCTCCCTCCCCGTCCTACCCCTGTCCTTGACCCTGCCCCCATCCGGTCGCCTCCGTCCCTGTCCCCATCCCGCTCTCCGTCCCTCTCCCTCTTCCTCCACCCTCAGCCCATCCCCGTCCCCCCCCCCCGCCTGACGCCCTCCCCGGCCCCCCCAGGTCCGGGACGCCGCGGAGCGCCGGACCTTCCTGCAGGAGCTGAGCGGCCGCCTGGACGCCCTCCCCGGCCCGCCGCCACAAGCTGCTGCCCCGGCTGCTGGCGGCCCTCGAGTTCGGCGGTGCCGACGCCAGCGCCCTGCCCCCCCTCCTCAAGGTGGGGTCCTCCCCCGCCGCGTCCCCCCGCAGCGTCGCTCCCCGGCGTCACCGTCCCTGCCGCCGCAGGTGGCGAAGGCGCTGGACCCCCCCGAGTACCAGGAGCGGATCGTCCCCGTCATCGTCCGCCTCTTCTCCTCCCCGGACCGGGCGCTGCGCATGCAGCTGCTGCAGCAGGTGGGGACGGGGCCTCCTGGCCGCGGGGCCTCATCTCGGGGGGGCCCAAGCGGACGCCGGGGTCCTCCCTTGGCGCTCGGCCACCCGGGTCCCTGGCAGCTGTGGGAGAGCCGAGGGGGGGGTCGGGGACCCGGCCGCCTGGGTGTCTCCCCCGCCCCCTGGCCGTGGGGGTCTGGGGGGCGCCCGGGGGGGGGCTCACCCGGCCGCCTGGGTCCCCGCAGCTGGAGGACTACGTGGAGTTCCTGCCCGAGGCGACCGTGGACGCCCAGATCTTCCCCCACGTCGCCCACGGGTTCCTCGACACCAACCCCGCCATCCGCGAGCAGACCGTCAAGGTGGGCGCCCCCCGCCCCGGGGAACCCCCCCAGTCACCTGGGTCCCCCCACCCCCTTGGGTCCCCCCAACACCCTGGTCCCTCCTCCAAATATCTGGGTGTCGTCCCCATCTTCCCCCCCCCCCCCCCCCAAACATGTGGGTTTCCCCTGGACACCTGCTCCCCCCCCCCCCCCGACCTCCTGGGTCCCCCTCAAACTCTTGGGTTGCCCCTGGACACCTGAGTCCTCCCAGTACCTGGGTCCCCTGGGTCCCCCCCGGATGTCCGGGTCCCCCCTGACCTCCCGCCCCCGCCCCCCCACAGTCGATGGTGCTGCTGGCACCCAAGCTGGGGGAGGGGCGCCGGGGCGCAGGAGCTGCCGCGGCTGCTGCTGCGGGTGCAGGCGGGTGACGCGCTGGACCCCTGCGGTGCAACGCCACGCTGTGCCTGGGGCGCCTGGGCCCCCTCCTGCCCCCCCAGGTGAGCACCCCGCCCCCCCCCGCCCCCCCACCCCCGCCCCCGCACCCTCCGCCTCACTCTGCCCCCCCCCCCCACCCCAGACGCGGCAGCGGGTGCTGGCCCCCGCCCTGGCGCGGGCGACGCGGGACCCCTTCGCCCCGGCGCGGGCGGCCGCCGTCGCCGCCTTCGCCGCCACCCATGGGTGCTACTCGCCCCAGGAGTGCGCCGGGAAGGTGCTGGCCCCCGCCTGTGCGGCCTCACCGTCGACTCCCACCCCGGCGTGCGGCAGCAGGTGGGCGGCGGGGGCCGGGGGGGTGGGCGCTGGTGCAGCGGGTGCTGGGGGTCCCGTTGCAACGGGTGCGGGGGGAGTGGGTGCCGGCGCAGCGGGTGCTGGGGGGGGATCCCGTCGCAACGGGTGCTGGGGGCCAGGGTGCTCATGCAATGGGTGCTGGAGGGGGGTCTCATTGCAGTGGGGGTGCTGGGGAGGTCTGGGTGCTGGGGGTCCCGTTGCAGGGGGTGCTGGGGGTCTGGGTCCTCGTGCAGGGGGTGCTGGCAGCGGGTGGGTGTCCCCACCTGGGGTCACTGGGGCTGGAGGAGTCTCCTGTCTTTCGGGGGGGTCCCTCACTGTCGGGGGCCCCCCCTGCCCCCCTGGCTCCCCCCAGGCTTTCCGGGCGATCCGCAGCTTCCTGGATCAGCTGGAGGCGGCCACCGAATCCGGGGGGGCCCCGGAGGGGGGTGAGAGAATGGGGGGGCCGGGTGGGGGGAGACCCTGGGGGGGAAGCCAAGAATCGGGGGGGGGGCCGGAGGGGAGGAAGGGGCGGGCAGGGGTGAGAAATAGGGGTCCTGGGGAGAGGGGGGGGGCAGGGATGGGGGGGGACATGGGGGGCTGCTGGGCAGTGGGCGGGGACATATATGGGGGGTTTTGGGGGGGGGAGCAGTAAGGGGGTGACTTGGGGACTCACATGGGGGTGGGGGGACATGGAGGTGCTTTGGGGGTGCCCCCTCCACCTCCCCCATGACCCCCCTTCTCTCCCTCCCTCCCTCAGACCCCCCCAGCGCAGCTGCTGCCCCAGGGGGTCCGGGGTCAGGGTCGGGGGCGCTGGGGGCCGCCGTGTCCTGGGCCGTCACCGGCGTCACTTCCCTGACGGCACGGCTGATGGGGGCCGAGGCCGGGGCCCCCCCGCAGATCCCCCCCCCCGACCCCCCTGCAGACCCCCGCCGAGGGCCCCCCCAGCCCCCCCAAAAGGTGAGTGTCCCCCAACCCCCTCCGGGACCCCTCACCCCCCCCCCTGGGTTCCCAAATGCCCTCTGGGGTCTCTACCCGCCCTCGGGGTCCTCACCACCCCCCAGGGAATCCCAGGCCCCTCCCCCCCCCCCCCCCCCGCCATGGACCTCCACTCCCCTCCACGGGGGGTCCCCAGGGTTCTCCCTGGGTCCCGAACCCCCTCCCACACTTGGGGACCCCCAGAACCCCCTTGACCCCCGCCTGTTGTCCCCCCCAGAGCCGCCCCCTGAGGAGCCCCCCCTGGAGGACCCTGACGGGTGGGACGACGACTGGGGCAGCCTGGAGGTGAGGGGCGGGGGGGGGAGGGGGTGCGATGGTTTGGGGGAGGGGTACGGCACGGCACCCACTGTCCCCCCTGTGTGTCCCCCCAGGACATGGAGCTGCCCCGGAGCCCCCTGCGAGCAGCGAGGAGGATGTGGGGGCTCCCCCAGAGCCCCCCGGACACCCCTGCCGGCCCCCCCCCCCACTGCCCCTCCCCCAGCCGGGGGGATGAGGAGGGGGAGGGGGGCTGGGGGGTGGGGGGCGAGTGGGGCACCGAGGACGCCTGGGAGGCGCTGCCCAGCCAGCAGGGTGAGACCCCCCGGGCCCCCCAGGGACCCCTCGGGCCCCCCCCCATGCCCCTCGGGACCCCCCGGCACCCCCCAGTCATCCCGGGACCCCCCCAGCTCCTCTGGCACCGCCCCAGGGTGCCCCGTTTGCCTCACTGGGACCCCCTCCCTCGGGACCCGCCCCCATGGGGGTACTCCCACCCAGCCCCCCCCCCGAACCCCCTGCCCTCCCCCGGGCCCCCCCGGGCTCCTCCACCCCCCCCCGGGCCCCCCGCATCCCCCTTTCCCCGGGACCCCCCCAGCCCCCTGTGACCCCTGTGCCCCCCCCCCCCCCCAGGTCCCCCCCCGGGCTCGGGCCGGCGCAGCGGGAGCAGCAGCGGCGCCGGGAGCTGGAGGCCAAACGCCGGGGGGGTCCCCGGGGCCCCCCCAAAGCGGGGCCCCCCAAACTGGGGGCCCGGAAACTCGACTGAGGGGGGCGGGCGGGGGGAGGGGCAATAAACCGCGGACGCGACAGCGCCCCCGTGTGGTGACGGCGGGGGAACGGGGCGTGGTCACGTGGGGGCGGGTGTCACGTGGGAGGGCACGTCGTGGCGCATGGCCGGCGGGGAGGGCGCGAGCGCCGCCCGGGGGGGGCGGCGGCGGCGGGAGGAGGTTGGGGGGGTGGGGGGGGACCCAGGAGGGCGGGGGGGGGGGGATAAGGGGGGGGAGGGAGGGAAACCAAGGGGAGGGGACCCAGGAGGGAGGGGGGGGAGGGGTAAGGGGCGGGGGGAGACGGGGGGGGGGGGAGGGGTAAGGGACGGGGGGGGAGACCAAGGGGAGGGGACCCAGGAGGGCGAGGGGGGGAGGAGTAAGGGGGGGGGGGGACAGAGGGGGGAGGGGTAAGGGGGGAGAGGAGACCGGGGGGGGGGAGGGGTAAGGGGGGGGGAGGAGACCGGGGGGGGGAGGAGACCGGGGGGGGGAGAAGGGGTAAGGGGGGGGAAAACCGGGGGGGGGGAGGGGTTAAGGTGGGGGGAACCAAGGGGGGGGGACCAAGGGGAGGGGACCCGGGAGGGCGGGGGGGGGGGGGGACGGGACACGACAGGTCCCGGTGGCTGGGGGGGACCCAGGCGAGCGGGGGGAGACCCAAGGGGGGCCCGGCCCAGGGGGGTGGGGGCCCGGCCCGCGGGGGGACCCAGCGGTCTCCGGCCCCCAGGACCCGTCCGTGCGGCTGTCGAAGGCGCTGAGCTACGTCCTGCGCCACGGGGCCGCGGCCGTGGGGCTGCCCATGGGGCCGGGTGCGTGTCGTGTCCCCCGCCCCCCCAACTGCCCCCTGGGATCCCCCACTGCCCCATGGACCCACTCGTGGCCCCCCAAGTGCCCCCTCGGACCCCGGAGAGGAGCTGTGGGACCCCCCCCCCAATTCCCCTCTCCCCCCCAGCTGCTCCCTGGGTCCCTCGTGCCCCCCCTGGCCCCCGTGACCTGCCCTGGGCCCCCCAGCTGCCCCCAGGATCCCCAACCACCCTCTAGGACCCCCCCCAGATGCCCGCTGGACCCCAAACCCCTCCCCAGGGCCTCCCCCCAGGACCGCCCCAGATGCCCCCCGGGATCCCCCAAATGTTCCCTTGGGACCCCTTAACCCCCCCCGGAGCCCCCCAAGTGCCCCCTGGCACCCCCAGCCCCCCACCCCCAGGCCACTCCAGGCGCCTGGGACCCCGGTGACGGGGGCTGGGGGGCGCAGACGGCTTCGCCGAGGTGGGGGCCCTGCTGCGGCTGCGGCGCTTCGCGGGGGTCTCGGAGGAGGACGTGCGGCGGCTGGTGGCTGCGGGACCCCAAGGGACGCTTCGCCCTGCGCCCCGACCCCCTGCGCATCCGCGCCAACCAGGGGCACTCCCTGCAGGTGGGGGGGCTGGGGGGTCCCACGGGGATTTTGGGGTCCCTGGGGGGTGTCTAGAGAGGGATCTTGGGGTTCCCAGGGGGGTTTGGGATGCTCCAGAGGTGGGGCTTGGGGGATCCAGGGGGATTGGCGGGGGGGTGTGTGTGTGGGGGGTGTGTCTGTGTGTGTGTGGGGTGTGTCTGTGTGTCTGTCTGTCTGTCACTGGAGGATTTGGGTGTCCCCAGGGCGCTCTAGAGAGGGATCTTGGAGGTCCCCGGGGACTTGGGGTGCTCCAGAGGGGATTTGGGGTGCCCCCGGGGTGCTTCAGGGGGATTTGGGGGTCCTTGAGGGGGCTCTAGAAAGCCCCTTTGGGGGTCCCGGGGTATTTGGGGGGCTCCAGCGGGAAGGCCTGGGGGCGCCGGGGGTCCCTGGAGGGCTCTAGAGAGGAATCTTGGGGTTCTCGGGGGGGTCTGGGCGTCACGACGAGTCTGCAGAGGTGGGCGTGGGGATCCCTGGGGGCTTTGGGGGCCTTTGGGGTGTCCCAGAGGGGGGTCCAGGCGATAGTCGGGGTGCCGGGTATCTTGGGGGTCCCAGGTGCCGGAGCTGGAGCTGACGCCCCTGCGGACCCCCGAGGCGCTGCCCCCCACCCTGGCCCACGGCACCCGCCGCCGCCTCTGGGCCCCCATCCGTGCCGGGGGGCTGGCACCCATGGGGCGCACCCACATCCACCTGGCACCCGGCCTCCCCGGGGACCCCGGCGTGCGCAGCGGTGAGGTCACCGGCCCCCGGGCACCCCAATCCCAGGGGACCCTGGCGTCCGGGCACCCCTGACACCCCCCCCCCCCCCCCCCCCAATCCCCCCCCCAGGAATGAGGCCGGACTCGGAGATCGCCATCATCATCGACGGCCCCCCGGGCGCTGGCGGGTGAGTGGGGACCCAGGCGTCGGGGGGGGGGGGGGGGGGGGGGGGGGGGGGGGGGACGGACGGACACGGACACCCAGGCGCCCGGGTGACCCCCCCCGCACCCCCTGCAGAGGGGATCCCCTTTTTCCGCTCAGCCAACGGGGTGATCCTGACGCCGGGGGACGCCGGGGGCCGACTCCCCCCAAAATATTTCCTCCGTGTCCTGCAGCTGCGCCCACACCGTGAGGACCCCAGAGCTGGGGGGCACCCCCAGGGGTTGGGGGGGAACCCAGGGATTGGGGGGGGGGGGGGGGACGGACGGACGACACGACACGACGATGGACGGGGGGACGGGACCCCAACCCCCACCCCAAGGCACCCCAGCATCCAAGATCCCCCTCCCCCCTGCCCAAAAAGAAGGGACCCAGGCGCCCCCGTGCCGTTGCCATGGTAACAGCTGCTTTATTGCCCCCCAGGGTGTCCGCTGCCGCTGGAGGGGCCCTCGCACGAGGATGGCGAAAGCCCTTTGCACGAGGGCCGTGGGGGGGTGAGCCCCTCGCACGAGGACTCTGGTGCCCGCGGAAGCCAATAAACCCTTCACTGCCGTGACCGCCGTTCACGAGGGTCGCACGAGCGCCTCGCACGAGCGCCTCGCGGGGGGGTGGGGGGGGTGCACAAGTGCTGGGAGCGGGGTGTCGCAGCGGGGGCGGGCTGAGGCTGGTGCCAACCTCCCGGGGGGGCCCCGCGCACCGCGGCGCCGTCGCACGAGGGGGCTCAGAGGGGCTCCTGCCCCCCCGTCAGCTTGTGGAAGAGGCGGAGGTCGAGGGGCTGCCCCGGCTGCCGCCCCCCCAGGCACAGGTACCCCCCCAGGAACTCGTGCAGCGTCTGGCACGGGGCCAACAGCACCGACAGCGCCAGCGTCACCTCCCCCTCCAGCTCCAGCGTCACCTGCGGGGACCGGGGGAGCCCCTGCTGTCACCCTCCTCCTGCCCCCCAGCCCTGCCAGCCCCTCCCAGTGCTCCCCAGTTCACTCCCCGTGCCTCCCAGTCTCTCCCAGACCACTCCCATTCCCTCCCAGCCTACTCCCAGTCCCCTCCCGGTGTCCACCGCTCCCTCCCAGTCCCCCCCAGTACCTGCTGGGTGTCCCAGTTGACGTTCCACTGGCGCAGGGCGCTGTACCGCCAGGCGCGGGTGACGCTGCCGCTGCTGGGGTCCAGCCGGAGCAGCCGGGAGGGGCCGACGCCCAACACCTCGTCGCGGCGGCTGCCCTTGAACCTGCACCAGCCGCCTGGGTCCCCCCGCTCCCCATCGCTGGGTCGCTCCAGTGCCTCCCAGTAACCCCCCCATCCCCTGCCCCTGCTGCCCAGTCCCTGCCAGTGCTTCCCAACCCATTCCCAGTGCCTCCCAGTAACCTCCCCATCCCCTCCCCATGCTGCCCAGTGCTTCCCAACCCATTCCCAGTGCTCCCAGTATAACCCCCCCATCCCCTCCCTATGTTCCCCAGTCCCTCCCAGTGCTTCCCAACCCAATCCCAGTGCCTCCCAGTAACCCCCCATCCCCTCCCCCTGCTGCCCAGTCCCTCCCAGTGCTTCCCAATCCATTCCCAGTGCCTCCCAGCAACATCCCATCCCCTCCCCCTGCTGCCCCAGTCCCTCCCAGTGCTTCCCAACCCAGTCCCAGTGCCTTCCAACCCATTCCCAGTGCCTCCCAGTAACCCCCCCATCCCCTCCCCCTGCTGCCCAGTCCCTCCCAGTGCTTCCCAACTCATTCCCAGTGCCTCCCAGCAACATCCCATCCCATCCCCTCCCCATGCCGCCCAGTCCCTCCCAGTCCCTCCCAGTCCCTCCCCTACCGCACGAGGAAGTAGGCCAGGCCGAAGCCGGGCAGCGCCCTCCAGGCCTCCAGGAAGCGGAGCCGGGCCTGGGCCGGCGACAGCGCCCCCACGCGGTGGAGGACCTCCAGGATGCGAGGCACCAGCTGGGGGCGAGTGTGGGCAGAGTGTGGGGCAGGAGTTGGATGGCAGAGGTTGGGGGCAGGGAGGGGCTTGGGGATCCCCAGGATCTATAGGAGCAGCTGGGGGAAAGAAGATGGGCTGGGCAGGGGGCTATGGGGCAGGGGATGCCATGGGGCCAGAGGGGTGGCTGTGGGGCAGGGGATCCCCATGGGGCTCAGGGGGTGGCGATGGGTCGGGGGCTCTGTTACCTGCTTGGCCTTGACCTTGCGCTGGAAGCGGGGGCCAGGAGCACCCGGGGATCCGGCGGGGGGCGCGGGGGGGCCCCGGGGGTGGTGGGGGGCAGCGAGGGGCCCCCCCCCGGCTGCAGCCCAGGACCCCCAGCACCCCCCGCGCCTCCGCCCCGAAGGAGGCGTCCGCCAGCGAGCGCCCGCGGGAGGCCAGGCGGCAGCCGGCCACCCAGCGCGCGTACTGGGTGGCCTGGGGGCACGGGGGGGTCAGACCCCTGGGAACCCCCAAAAGCCCCCCTGGGACCTCCCAAAGCCCCTGGGACCCCCCCCCCCCCAATCCCCCCCTAGAACCTCCCAACCTCCCTGGGACCCCCACCCCCCCCTCCCTCCCCCAGGACTCCCAACGGCCCCCTGGGTCCTCCCCCAGCCCCCACCCCACACTCCGGGACCCCCAAAGTCCCAGGACACCCCCCCCCATTACCCAGTGGGCATTCTGGGGGGCACGGGGGGGTGGTCAGACCCCTGGGACCCCCCCCCCCCAGCACCCTGCTACCCCGTGGGGCACCCCCATAGCCCCTGGAGTCCCCCACAGCCCTCGGCCCCACGCGGCTCCCCCCACCCACGGGCAGTCGCGGGCAGGCCCCTGGCCCCACAGCAGCTCCCCAGCCCCACGGCCGCCCCACGGCCGCCCCGCTCACGTCACGGCAGCGCAGCTGGATCTCGCTCATCCCTCGGGCGCCGCCACCAGCAGTTTGATGCAAAACTTCTGCGCCCCCACGTCCACGTCGGGGGTCACCTCACAGCCTGGGGGGGCCCAAGCGTCCAGGGGGGGACCCAGGAGTTCGGGGGGACCCGTGGAGACGGGTGGATGGGCCCGGGGGGGTCTCAGGTGTCCCAGGAGGGGGTTGGGGGGGGTCTCTGGGGGTCCCAGGGGCATCTTAGGTGTCCCAGGAGGGATTTGGGGGGGGGGGGAGTCTCAGGGGATTTGGGAGTCCTGGGGGGGGTCTCAGGACACCCCAGAGGGTTTGGGGGGGGTCCCGGGGGGGCCGGGGGTCTCACCCCTGAGGTTGAGCTGCTGCAGGGGCTCCCCCGGGGTCGGGGGCTGCGGCCGTACGAGAGCGACGTCTCCTTCAGCACAGCCCAGGTGGGGCGGAACCCCCGCAGCGCCAGCTTGCGGGGCCTGGGGGGACCCAGGCGTCCGGGGGGGGCCCAGGCGGACCCCGGCGTCGGGGAGGGGCCCAGGCGTCGGGGGGTACCTGTAGATCTCCAGCTCCTCCGCCAGCTCGGGGACGGTGGTGAGCTCCTCCTGGGGACACCCGGCCCCAGTGACTCCCAGTATCCCCCAGTGCCCCCCCGGTGCCTCCTGGTCCCCCCAGTGTGGCCAGAAGAGCTCCACAGTTCCTCCAGTGCTCTCCAGCCTCCCCCAGTCCCTCCAGTATGGCCAGAAGAGCCCCCCAGTGCCTCCCAGTGCTCTCCAGCCTCCCCCAGTCCCTCCAGTGTGGCCAGAAGAGCCCCCCAGTGCCCCCCCCAGTGCCTCCCAGTCTCACCAGTGGGCCAGGGGGCTCGTCACCTCCCCCCAGTTTCACCTCCAGGTTGCTGAGGGCGGCATCCAGGTCGTCCAGGTCGTCGCCCCCCCCCGGCCCCGCCCGACTCCCCGCTGCCCCCCACTTCATCGATGTGGTACTGGGGGGGTGGGGGGGGTCAGGAGGGGCCCCCACAGCTGGGGGGAGCTGCGGGGTCCCGGGGGGGGGGAAGGGGGGGATGAGGGGGCCCCCAGGGGGATTTGGTTGGGGGTCCCAGGGAGAGTATTTGGGAGCTTTGGGGGTGTTTGGGGATCCAGGGTGTTTGGGGGTGTCTGTGGGGTTTGGGGGTGTCTGTGGGGTCTGGGGTGTCTGTGGGGTCTGGGGTGTCTGTGGGGGTCCAGGAAGGTTTGTGGGGATTTTTGGGGGGTATGTGGGGGTTTGTGGGGCTCCCGGGGGGGTCTACAAATGTTTTGGGGTCCAGGGGGGTATTGGAGGGGGTCCAGTGGGCTCTGGGGGGTATGTGGGATTTTGTGGGAGTCCAGGGGGGTCTATGAATGTTTTGGGGGTCCGGGGGGGGGTCCAAGGGTGTATGTGGGAATTTTGGGGGGCCTAGGGGGTCCAGGGGGGATATGTGGGGGTTTTGGGGGATCCAGGTTGTCTGTGGGGGTCCGGGGGGGGTGGGGCGTTTTAGGGGGGGGTCGGTAGGGATCCAGGTGGGTCTGGAGGGTCCCGGGAGGAATCGGGGGTGTTGGGGAGGGGTCCGTGGGTGGTTTTGGGGGGGGGGGGGGGGGGGTACCTGCAGGGCGGCGAAGAGCATCATCTCCTCCTCGGTGCAGTCGACCTCCTCGGCCAGCAGAGCCCAGCGCGCCTGCTCGTACAGCAGGGCCAGGCGCAGCTCGTCCCGCTGGGGGGACACGGGGGGGACACGGGGGGGACACGGGGGGCTCGCTGAGGGGGGGCTCGCGGGCCCGGGAGGGGGGCTGGGTGGTACCTGGGGTCCCAGGGGGATGTTTAGGGATGAGGGACCCCGGGGGGAACTTGGGGGGCCCCAGGGAGTATTTGGGGGTGCGGAGAGCGGGGGGCAGAGGGGGCTCGAGGCGAGGGGCGTGGCGTGGCGGGGCGTGGCGTGGCGGGGCGGGGCGGGGGTACCTGCGGGTCCAGGTCGAGGAAGCAGTGGTACTTGAAGCGCAGCAGCAGCTCCTCGTCGTCGGCCACGTCCTGCTCCAGCAGCGAGCGCGAGGAGTCCAGCCACCTGCAGGGGGCGCTCTACACCCTGCCCCACGGCTGACCCACGGCTGCCCCACGGCCTGCACCCCAACTGCCCCCCCCCCGCCCCATAGCCTGCACCCCAACTGCCCCACAGCCTGCACCCCAACTGCCCCCCCCCGCCCCCCGGCCTGTACCCCAACTGCCCCCCCCGCCCCATAGCCTGCACCCCAACTGCCCCCCACCCTGCCCCCGGCCTGCACCCCAACTGCCCCCCCGCCCCATAGCCTGCACCCCAACTGCCCCACAGCCGCCCCCCCACCCTGTAACCGCAACTGCCCCCCACCCTGCCCCCCTGCCCTGCCCCACGGCCTGTACCCCAACTGCCCCACCCCCCGCCTGCCCCACGGCTGCCCCCCAACTTGCCTCCCCCCCCCCGTACCCCAGACCCCCCCCATCCCCCCGTACCGCGCGTGCAGGCGGGCGCGGCGCAGCAGGGGGTTCCCGCGGGGGGGCCGGGGGGGGGCGATGGGGCCCAGCCCCCCCCGAGGGGCCACCAGCAGCCGGTAGCAGCCGGGGGGCAGGTGGGGGAGGGGCTCCGACCGCGACCCCTCCTCGCCTGCGGGGGGGCACAGGGGGCTCGCACCAGGGTTGCGGGGGGGGGGGGGGCACAAGCACCACAAGCACGTGCGTGGGATTCGCACGAGGGCGCGGGGGCGGGGCTTTGCACACGGGCGTGCACGGGCCCCGCACGAGGGGGCTCGCATGGGGAGGGGCTCGCGCGCCTCGCACGGGGCAGGCTTGCACAAGGGGAGGGGGACTCGCCCGAGCGTGGGCCCAGCCGGCCCCTTGCACGCTCGCCCCCCCCTTGCACGCTCGCCCCCCCCCCTTGCACGCTCGCCCCCCCCCTTGCACGCTCACCGGAGGGCAGCAGGAGGTGGCTGAGGTCGAAGTCGGGGGGCGGGGGGGCGGCGCTGCCCTTCCTCCCCTCCCCCCCCTCCTCCTCCTCGGGCGGCCGCAGCAGCGACAGCTCCTCGGGGTGACGGATCCCTGCGACAGCCCGGGTCACGCGGGGACCCCCGGGACCCCCCACGGCCCCCAGACCCTGCCCATGCTCCCCCAAAGCCCCCCTCAGACCCCCACAGCGCCCAGACCCCTCCGGTGGACCCCAATCACCCCCAGCCCCTTCGAATGGCCCCCAAGGCCCCCCCGCCCCTCCAGCGCCCCCCCAGCCCCCCTCCATCGACCCCAGCCCCTCCCATGGACCCCGATGCCCCCCCAGACCCCACAGTAACCCTCCCTGCCCCCCCATAACCCCCAGACCCTCCAATGCCCCCCCAGACCCTGCAATAACCCTCCCTAGCCCCCCATAACCCCCAGGCCCCCCAATCGCCCCCCCAGCCCCCCTCCATCGACCCCAGCCCCTCCAATGGACCCGATGCCCCCCCAGACCCCACAGTAACCCTCCCTGCCCCCCCATAGCCCCAGACCCCACAATAACCCTCCCTGCCCCCCCATAGCCCCCAGACCCTCCAATGCCCCCCCAGACCCCGCAATAACCCTCCGTGCCCCCCCACGGCCCCCCGTCCCCCACCGAGCAGGCGGCAGGCCTGGGCGACGCCGTGGGCCAGGGGCTGGGCGAAGGAGAGGCGCAGGCGGAGGCGGCGGCGGTTGGGCAGGCGCAGGCGCAGGGGTCGGTGTTGGGGGGTGAAGCGGAGCCGGGCGTCCCCCCCGACCCCCAGCGCGTCCAGGGTGCGCCCGGGGCGCAGGAGCCACTGCCGCCGCTGCGCCCACCACAGCGCGTGGTCCGACCAGTCCCGCCGCACCCCTGGGGACGCCGGGGTTACGGGGGGCGGCCGTGAGGAGCTCGGGGGTGCTAAGGGGGGCGTACGAGGGCTACGGGGGCCGCGGGGTAGCGACGAGGCGCGGGAGCAGGGTGAGCGGGTGCCGTGGGGGTAGGGGGTGCCGCGGGGTGCTGGGCGGGGGTCCTGCTGTACCCCCAAACCGCAACCGGGGGGATCGGGGGCCGTGGGGCGGGCAGGGGCTATTTATGTGCTGCGGTTCCCTTATCGCCCCGGCCAGAGGGTGACAGTGGGGTGACGCGGGGGGGGGACACGGAAGCGGGGGGACCCCCAGGGCTCCCGATAAGGGCTGGGCTTCCCCCGGGGCCGGATCCTGCCCCACCCACCACCACTCAGCACCGCGTGATGCCGTGGCGGGGGGGCCCGGACACCCAGGTCCTTCCCCATGGAGCCTAGAGATGTGGGGCCCAGACGCCCGGCTCCTTCCCCATGGGGCCTAGAGATGTGGGGCCCAGACACCCGGCTCCTTCCCCATGGGGCCTAAAGATGTGGGGCCCAGACGCCCGGCTCCTTCCCCATGGGGCCTAGAGATGTGGGGCCCAGACACCCGGCTCCTTCCCCATGGGGCCTAGAGATGTGGGGCCCAGACACCCGGCTCCTTCCCCATGGGGCCTAGAGATGTGGGGCCCAGACGCCCGGCTCCTTCCCCATGGGGCCCTAAAGATGTGGGGCCCAGACGCCCGGCTCCTTCCCCATGGGCCCTAGAGATGTGAGGCCCAGATGCCTGGGTCCTTCCCCATAGGCCCTAGAGATGTGGGGCCCACACACCCGGGTCCTTCCCCACAGGGCCTAGAGACGTGGGGCCCGGACACCCGAGTCCGCCTGTCCCGCCGTGGGTCGCTCACCGATGGCTTCCACAATGAGGAGCATGAGGCCGCCGACATGGAGGTCCCCGGTGACGCGGAGGGCGAGGGTGCGGGGGGCTGCTGGGGGGCCAGCGGGCGCCGGGGGGCCAGCGGGCGCCGGGGGGCCGGCCTGCCCCACGGCATCGCCCTCCTCCACCTCCACCTGCAGCTCGAAGGAGCCGTCGATGGCCTCCCCGCTCGCCGTCTTCAGCCCCGCCATCGCCCGGGCGCCTGGGTCCCTTCCCGCCCCACTGCCCCGCCCCACGGGGGGAAGGGGGGCCCGGACGCCCGGTTCACCCCCACCCCACGCCACCCCCAACCCCCCCACTGCCGCGCCAGAGGAAGTCGAGGGGGGGAGGAGCCGTGGGGCCCGGACGCCTGGGTCCCCTGCGCCATCGCACCCGCTAGCGGCCATGGGGCCCCAAGGCCCGGGCCCCCAGTGTGGGGAGCCCCCCCCCCCGCCCCACTCCTCAGCTGGGAGGGCCCAGGCGCCCGGGCCCCCCTCCCAGCCTCGACCTCCCCTCTGCAGAAGGGCCACAGGCGTCCGCATGCCCCCCCGATAACCACCCCCCAAGACACCAAGAGGGACCCCGGCATCTGGGCCCCCCATTTCCCACCCCCCCAGGGGGACCCAGGCGTTTGGGCCCCCCATAACCCTCCCCACAGGGGACCCAGGCATCTGGGCCCCCCACATCCTCCCCCAGAGGGGACCCAGGTGTCTGGGCCCCCCCATTTCCCACCCCTCTGGGCACCCGGGCCCCCCCATTTCCCACCGCCCCCCCCGGGCACCCAGGCCCCCCATTTCCCACCCCCCAGGCCTTCAGGCCCCCCACCTCCCACCCCACAGAGGCCGGGCCGGGCAACTGCTCCGCTCTTTATTGGGGGTCACGGCCCCCCACAACCAACACAAGATGGGGGGGTGGGAGGGGCAGCACCCCCCAGCCCCCCCGGGACCCCCCACACCCGCATCCCCAGGGGGTCGGGGGGTCCCCGGGGGGGGGGGGGGACACGGGGGGGTGACGTCACCGGATGGCAATCAGCCCCACGTCCATCAGCTTCTGGATCTTCTGGGCGATGACGGGGTTCTTCAGGTGCCTGGGTGGGGACACGAGGATCAGGGGGAGACACAGGGACCCCCTCCTGGCACGTGGGGACAGCGACCCTAGGGACCCCCGTGGCTGCAGGGGACACCAGGACAGGCCGAGAGACAAAGGGGTGGGGTGTCCCCAGACACCCTGTTATGCCCGACACCCTGGGGACACCCCTGATGTATTTGGGACACGCCCCGGCGTGTGGGGACTTCCTGCAACACCTCATGATGTATTGGGGACACCCTGTGACGTGTCAGGGACACACACGCCAGGAGGTGTCCCCAGCATGTCACAGGGCATCAGGAGCTGCCCCTGTCACATCAGGAACACCCTGTAACACCCCATCATGTCAGGGACACCTTCTCACTGCCTGTAACACGTTGGGGACACCCGGTGACACCCGACATGCCAGGAACACACTCTGGACATTTTCGGGATACCCGCCGACACGTTGAGGGCCCCGCGCCTGCTACAGGAGGGCTCCGGGTGTCCCCATGAAGACTCAGTGAGCACCGTGGGGCAGCTGGCATCACCCTGGGGAGGTGCTGGGGACACCTTGGGGACACTGGTGACACCGTGGGGACCCCCTGCCAGCTCCAGGAGGGCTCCGGGTATCCCCTTGAAGACTCGGTGAGTGCCGTGGGGCGGCTGGTAACACTCCGCAACACCTCAGGGACCCCCCACCAGCTCCAGGAGGGCTCTGGGTGTCCCCTTGAAGACTCAGCGAGGACCATGGTGGGGCTGATAACACCTCGTGACACCTCAGGGACACTTGGTGACATCCTGGGACCCCCCGCCCCCCATCTCCAGGAGGACTCTGGGCATCCCCATGAAGACTCAGTGAGCGCTGTGGGGCGGCTGCTGACACCCCATACCACCTCGGGGACACCTGGGGACCCCTGGTGACACCTTGGGGACAGCGGGGTGACTGCTGACACCCTGAGGATACCCTGCCAGCTCCAGGAGGGCTCCAGGTGTCCCCCTGAAGACTTGGCGAGCGCCACGGGGTGGCCGATAACTCTCCGTAACACTTTGGGGACACTCAGTGACACCTCGGGGAGTCCCTGCCAGCTCCAGGAGGGCTCTGCACATCCTCATGAAGACTTGGCTGATAACACCCCGTAACACCTCAGGGACATCCTGTAACACCCTGGGGACAGTTGGGGTCCCCTGGTGACACCCTAGGGACCCCCCACCAGCTCCAGGAGGGCTCTGGTGTCCCCTTGAAGCCTCAGCAAGTGCCACGAGGTGGCCAGTAACACCCCGCAACACCTTGCGGACCCACAGGGACACCTGGGGACACCTGGGGACACTCACTCGCTGAGGGCCTGGGGGTCCTTCTGCATCTGCTCGAGGATGAGGCGCATGGCGGGGTCGCTCATGATCTGCTGCACCTCGGGGTCGGCCATGGCGCGGCGCTTCACCTCCTCGGGGGTGTCCTGCCTGTTGTACTGGGCCAGCAGGCAGCGCTGGTAGCCCTCCGCCGCCTCCTGGGGGGGACAGGGACGGGGACAGGTCGGCGGGGGGCGGCGGCGGGGCGGGGGCGGCGGCAGAGCGTCACCCTCACCTTACAGGCGGCGTCGAGGTCGAGGGCGCGCTGGTAGACGTCCATGGCTTTGCTGTAATCCTTCATGGCCTCCAGCGCCGCCGCCTTCCGGGTGTAGCCCTTGACTGCGGGCAGAGGGATGGGCAGGCGGGGGGGGCGGGACGGGGGAGGGGGTACAGGCAGAGGAGGGGGTACAGGCAGAGGAAGGAGAGGCACCCCCGAACCAGCCCCCCCAGGGGCAGCCCCCCTGCGCACTCACTGAAGGAGGGCTCCAGGCGGATGCACTCCTCACAGTCCTGCAAGGGGGAAGTGGGGGGGTCAGAGGTGCCCCAAAACCCCCAAACCAGCCCCACAGTGCCCTGCAGAACTCCGAGCTCTGCCCCCAACCAGCCCCGTACCCCCAAAGCAGCCCCCTGCACCCTCAAACCAGCCCCCCAGGACCCCCGGCTGAGCCCTGCACCCCCAAACCAGCCCCCAGCCCCCCAGACCTTGAGGGCCAGAGGGAACTCGAGCAGCTTGGTGTAGCAGGCGGCGCGGTTGCTGTAGAGCCGGGCCTCGTGGGGGTTGCGGCGAATGGCCTCGCTGTAGTGCTTCATGGCCTGGGGGTAATCCCCTGGGGGGGGCCACGCGGGGGGGAGGGGGTTACTAAGGATTTGGGGGGGCCCCTTCACCCTCCCAAGACCCCCCCGTTACCTCTCTGAAAACACTCGTTGCCTTTATTCTTCTCCTCCAGCGCCAGGTTGGGGTCGATGTACGCCAACCGCTCCTGCTCCTTTAAGATCTTCTCTGCCTGTAGAGAAATTTGGTTTTTGGGGGGGTCTGGGGAGACTGCACCCCCTTTTTTGGCCCCCCCAGATGCCCCCCAAGTGTCACCTGCTGACACTTCTTGAGCACATCGGGCGTGCGATGCTCGGCTAATGACTTGTTGTAGAAGTTCACAGCGTCTTTGTACCGTTCCTCCCGCAGATACGAGTTCCCAATGCGAGCGTATGCCCTGTGGGGATGATTTTTGGGGTACAGGCAGAGGTTTGGGGCTGCTGGGGGTGCACCCCCTTTTCTAACCCCCCAAATCCCGCTGTACTCACTTAGCAATCTGTCTGTAGTCCTCCCGGTTCTCCCGCCCCACCTCGATGGCTTTTTCACACAGCTCTCGGCAGCGATTGTAGTCGCCCGTCTCGAAGTAGACAGCTGTAGGGGAGGAAAAAGGGGGCTCAGAGG
Organism: Mycteria americana; assembly: GCF_035582795.1. NCBI lineage: Eukaryota > Metazoa > Chordata > Aves > Ciconiiformes > Ciconiidae > Mycteria > Mycteria americana. Next base: position 1,594,326 of record NW_027445628.1, on the reverse strand, counting down.
GATTTTGGGGTGCTCAGAGGATTTTGCGGAGGCTTGGGGGATTTTGGGGGTCACTCACCTGCTTGGTTGGTGACATAGGTCATGTTGGTGGGGTCCAGCTCCTCGGCGCGGGTGTAGTGAGCCAGGGCGGTGGGGAACTCCTTCCGCTTGTAGGCGGCGTTGCCCAGCTCCTTCTCCCTCTGCGCCTGGGGTTTGGGGGACGGGTCACCCCAAAACCTGCCTAGAACCCCCAGCGCCCCAACACCTGCCCTATACGCCCCTAGAACTCCTTCCCCTTGTAGGCAGTGTTGCCCAGCTCCTCCCGCTGTGCCTGGGGTTTGGTGGGGCCAGTCACCCCAAAATGCTTCCCCAACTGCCCCCCCAGGTTTTGGCAGACCCCCCCTCACCTCCTTCTTGTTTTCGGGGAGCTCCTGGGGCGGGGGGGGCTGGGCAGGGGGCTGGGGAGGAGGCGGGGGGGGCGGGGAAGGGGCTTCCTCCTCTTCCTCGGCCCCGCTCAGGTCCACCCCCAGCAGCACGCTCAGGGTCGTCATCACCCGCGGGTCCTGCAGCTTCCTGGGGGAGACAGCGAGAGTCTGGGGGGGCTGCACCCCAAAATCTGTACCCCAACCCCCTCCAGGGGGGACTCTGTGCCCCCAGATTTGCTCCAACATCCCCCAGCACCCCAAAACTGGCCATAAGCCACCCTGGCACACGAGTTGTGGTGAAGCCCTCCAGAGTCACCCAGCACCCCAAAAACTGCCCTGACCCCCCCAAACCTGCCCTACAGCCCTCCCAGCACCCCAGATACCCCCCAGCTCCCCAAAAGCAGCCCAAAAGCCCCCCTCCTGTCCCAAGGCCCCCCAGCACCCCAAAACCTGCCCCCCCCCCAGCCCCAAATCCCCCGGCCCCCCGCACTAACGTGCCCAGCTGGGCCGGGTGGCTGCGCAGCTGCTCCAGCAGCTGCCGGTACTCGGGGTCCCTCAGCAGGGCCCGGGTTCGGGGGTCCGCCTCCAGCCGCCCGTACAGGTCCGGCACGCTGAAGGGGTTCAGCAGCTTCCGCTCTGGGGGGGACGGACAGACACGAGGGGGTGTCAGGGACCCCCCAAACCCCCTTGTGCCCTCCTCGGGGACCCCAGACCCTCTCAGGAACCCTCCAGCCCTATTCTGGGACCCCAAAATCTCTCAGCACCCCCCCCCGACCCACTCTGGCACCCCAAAACCTCTTCACACCCCCTCCCAGCCCCTTCCTGGACCCCAAACCCCCTCAGAGCCTCCTAAAACCTCTCAGCGACCTGCTGGACTGACTCAGGGCCCGTCCCAGACCCACTCTGGGACCCGCAAGCAGCCCCACCAGCTGGGCATCCACCCCCCTCAGCCCCTCCATGCCTCCACCCACTACAGCCCCCCATTTCCCAGCCCCAAACCCCCTCACCACCCTGGCCCCCCAAATCCCCCCCCCAGGACCCCCCATACCGGCCAGCCGTGCCTCCACCCCCCTCAGCCCCTCCTTCAGCTGCGCGTTGCCCGGTTCGTGCTTCAGCCCCTCCTCGTACGCTGCCTTGGCCTCCTCGAAGCGATGCAGGAACTCCAGCGCCGCCGCCTTGCGCGAGTAGCCCTGGGTTCGGGGGGACGCAAGGTGAGCCCCCCGGGGCCGACACGGCTGGGGTCACCCACGGGCGCTCCCCCCACCCACCTTGGCCCAGTCGGGGCGCAGCTCGAGGGTGCGGCAGGCATCGGCCAGGGCGCGGGCGTAGTCGCCCTGACGGGCGTAGGCGGCCGAGCGGTTGCTGAAGAGGACATGGTTGCGGCCGTCCAGGGCGATGGCAGCCGTGTAATGGCGCAGGGCCCCCGCCACGTCCCCTTCCGCCAGCGCCCGGTTCCCCCGCTCCTTCAGCTCCTGTGCCTGCGGGAGGAGGAGGAAGCAAGGAAGGGGATGGGAGAAGGATGGGAGAAGGATGGGAGAAGGATGAATGGCCACAAGGAGCACGAAGGTGTAAAGAAGAGGAGGGGCATGAGAGGAAAAAAGTGTGAGGAAGAGGAAGAGCCACGAGGAAAATGAAGGGACGCGAGGGAAAAAAGAGGAGGGGGCAAAGAAAAAGACAAGGGGCACGAGGAGGAGGAGGAAGGTGTGAAGAGTGAGAGGAGTGAGGAAGGGGTGAGAAAGAAGAGGGGGGAACGGTGGGAGGAAGATAAAGGGCCATGAGGAGGAGGAAGGTGTGATGAAGAGGAGCGGGAGGGGGCACAAGGAAGAACACGCAAGGAAGAGGAGAGTGTAAGAAAGAGGACGGACACGTGGAAAATATGGCAGAAGACAACGAAGACGAAGGTGCGAGGAAGAGAATGAGAAAAGCGAGGGCTCAGGAGGAGGATGGGCACAAGCATTGGAAGTCGGGGGGGGGGGGGGGGGGGGGGAGGGTGTGAGGAAGATGAGGGGCATGAGAAGCAAAAGGGACATAAGGAAGGCAAGGGGGTACCAGGAAGGAAAGAAGCATGAGAAGGAAGGTGGGAGGAAGGCAAATGAGCGCAACAGGGATGAAGGTGTGAGGAAGAGGAGGGTGAGGGGCACGAGGAGTGAGGAAGAGGAGGGGCCAGAGAAGAAAAAAAAAGGGGGGGTGGGGGCAATAAGAGGATGTGAGGAAGATGAAGGGGGCCCCCAGGGACCCTCAACCCCCCTCCCAGCCCTGCTCCGAGACCCCAAACACCCTCAGGACCCCCCCAGCCCCCCTCTCCGCCTCCTCCCCGGCCCCTCAAAGACCCCCGGGGCCCCCGAGCTCCTCCCCCCATCCCTCGCCCCCCTCAGGGCCCCCCAGCCCCGCTCCGTGACCCCAGCCCCCCTCAGGCCTCTCCAAGACGCCACTGGGCCCCCGCCGGTCCCCGCTCTCCACCTCCCTCCAGGACCCCCAGGCCCCTCGGAACCACCCGGAACCCCCCAGAGACGCCCCGATCCCCCCCTGCTCTGCTCCGGGTCCCCGAGCCGCCCCAGATCCCCTCCCCGCCTCCCCCCAGGCCCCGCTCCGGGACCCCAAGCCCCTTAAGGGGAACCCACAACCCCCTCGGCCCCCCCCGACCCCTCCCCGCCTCCCTCCGGGACCCCCGGACCCCCACCCACCTCCTCCATGGCAGCCCGGCTCCGCTCCCGCCGCTAACGCGCCGCCTTCTGGAAGCTGCTAGAAGCCTGGCGCCCCGCCCACCCGAGCCCCATTGGCCGTCGGCCCCGCCCGCCCGCCCCCGCGCGCACTTCCATTGGCCGTCGACTGCGGTCCTGCCTCTCCATTGGCCGACGAGGAAAGAGGTGCCCGCCTCCCTCCAGCCCCGCCTCCCCGCCGGAAGCCGGCGTCAGGGCCCGCCCTCGCACGCCGATTGGACGCGGCGACCGGCACTGGCTGCCCATTGGCGGGGGCCCTCCCTCCCTTCTGGAATTTTCCACCTCTCCCATTGGCGGCGCGCGGTGCCAGTCACGGGGGGGGGGGGGGAAATGGGGACGGAGGCTGGAGTGCGCCACCTGGCGGCGCGGAGGCCTCGCTGCCACACGTGTCTCCCGGGGAACGGGGGGCGAGGGGCGGGGCTTGCACCGAAGGGGGCGGGGCGTGCACCAGAGAGGCGGGGGTTGCACGGGGACTCCGAGGCCGCCACCGATTGGCGGGCGGCCAAAGGGGGGGCGGGGGCTCGGGTCCCTCCCCCCACCTCCCGCCGAGCGCGTGCTGGGGGAGGGGCCGGGCGCCCGGGTCCCTTGGGAGGGGGATGGGCACGTGTGACCTTGACGTGACCCCGGCGCGACCCCCCCCCCGTGACCTTTCTACGACCCCCTGTGACAGCCCCCCCTCCCCCCGAGCGAGGCCTTGCGCACCCCGCGAGACCCCCCCACCCCCCAGCCCCGTGCGAGGGGCCCCTCGCGCACGTGTGCACCCCCCGTTGCACACGCGTGTGCACCCAGCCCCCCCCCCCCCCCCCCCCCCCCCGGCGTCCGGGAAAGAGGCGCCGGCGGGAAAAGGAGCCGCTGGGTTTATTGGGGGGGGAGGGGCGCCCCTCGGCCCTTTCGGGTCGATTTTTCCTGATTTTGGTCCTTTTCCCCCAATTCCAACGGCTGGGGGCGGGGGGGAGGGGTGAAGGCACCTCGCGGGGGGGAGGGGGCACTTTGACACGCGCAGGTCCGCCCCGAAGCCGCGCGGGGGGGGGCGGGCGCCTGGGTCCCCCCCCACCCCCCCCCCGGTCTCTTGTCCAGGCCCGGGCGCCGGGGTCCTCTCGGAGCTCTGGGGGCCGTGGGGGTCCCGGACGCCTGGGTCCACTCCCCCCAAACCGTTCCTGCCCCAAATCCGCCTTTTCTCCCCCCGAAAAGCAGCGGCGCCGAAAAAACACCTTAAAAAAAGCCAAAATGCCCCCAAAAGGGAGGTGGGGGAGGGGCAGAAGGACCCCTCCTCGCCAAAACCCCGCGGGGATCCCCCCAAATGTCCTCGAAACGGGGTTGCCCCGCCATATCCCCAGGGGGGTCCCCAACACGGGGGGGGCCCAGAAAGAGGGGACCCCCCCTCCTCAGGACCCCCCGCCCCCACCGCTGCCGTGAGGCACCCGCCCCCCCCGGTACCCCCGAGCGCCGTGGGGGGGCAGCGGGGGGGGAGGGGGCGGCGGGGGCGGCGGGGGAGGGGCGGGGAAGACGGTGCGGATGCCACCCTCCTCGGGGGTCCGCAGGGGTCTCAGGGGCAGCCCCCCCCCCCCAATTTTGGGCGGTGGGGGGGGAGCCCCCCCGCCCCCCCTCCTCCTCCTCCTCCTCCACCACCCCCCCAAGACCCCCAAGACCACCCCGGCCGCCGCCGCCGCCGCCCCCCCCCGCCGCCGCTGCCGGGGGTAGCGCAGGGGGGGCGTCCCTGGGCGGAGGGGGCCCCGGGGACACCGGGGGGGTCTCGCCGCCGGCACGAGCCTGGGCGCAAAGCGGGGGGGGTGGCGATGCCGGGGGGGTCGAGGGCGGACAGACAGACGCGGTAAGCGGCGCGCGGCTGTAGCGCCGTCACCACGTACTCCCCCCGCTCCCCCCGCACCAACGTCTCCGTCACCGCCCCCCCCCCCCGGCCGCAACCAACTCAGCCGTAAGGATGCGCCCGGGGGGGCGGGGGGCCACCGGACCCTCAGAGCCCCCCCCGGCGCCGCCTGGACCCACAGACCGCCCGTCGACGCTGGGACCCCCGGTGCCACCGCCGCAGTGCCCGGTGCCGCCGCCATGACGCCGGGCGAGGCCGCGGCGGCGCCCGGCGACACCGCCGCGACCCCCGGCGCCGCCGCCATGACGCCGGGCGCCGCCGCCGCGGCGCCCGGGGCGGCGGGGGGGTCGCAAGCATCCATCTCCCCCCTCAACTCCCCCACCGCCAGGCCCCGTAACCGCGCCGGCGCCTGGCACAGCAGCCCCTTGACCTCCAGCCCCGGCGGCGCGCGGCGGCGCAGCCAGTCCCGCAGCCAGGCCAGGTTGCAGCCGCAGAACCAGGGGTTGTTCCGCAGCCCCAGGTGGCTCAGACTCCCCAGGTCGTCGAACAGCCCCCGCGGCAGCGTCGTCAGGTTGTTGTCCGACAAATCCAGCCGCTCCAGCGACCGCATCCGCGCCAAGGCGCCGGCGGGGACGTGGCTGATGGCGTTGGCGGCGAGGGACAGCCGGCGAAGGCGAGCGCGGGGGAGGTTGGCCGGCGGCGCCGCCAACGCGTTTCGCCCCAGCGAGAGCTCGCTGAGGTTGACCAACCGGCTGAAGGTGTCGTCCGCCATGCGCTGGTTGGCCAGCAGGTTCCCGTCCAGCACCAAGCGCCGAAGCGCCGGCAGGCCCTCGAAGGCGCGGAGGGGGATGGTGTGAATCCGGTTGTCGTCCAGCCGCAGCTCCTCCAGCGCCGGCGGTAATCCCGGCGGGACGCTGCTGAGGTGATTCCGCGATAAAAATAGCAACCGTAAGCGGCGATTTTCGGCAAAGGCGTCTTCTTCGATGCCGGCGGCCGAGACCGAGTTGTCGTCCAGGTGCAGGCGCTCCAGCAGCGGCGCTCGCGCCAGCGCCCGTCGGCACAGCCCGCGGACGTTGTTCTCCTGGAGGTGCAGCTCCCGCAGCGCCGGCGGCAAATACGCCGGCAATTGCTCCAAGGCGTTAGCGTAGAGATATAAAACTTTTAGCGCCGATAAGTGACCCAAACGCGCCGGGATGCCGGCGTCGCCGATCCGGTTGTTTTGGAGGAAGAGGGTGGTAGCGCCAGGGGGGAGACCCTCGGGAATGGCCGTCAAGCCCCGGTCGTTGCAGTAGACGCGGCCACCGGCGCAGCGGCAGACGGCAGGACAGGCGGCGGCGGTGACGGTGATGATGGTGACGGTGGTGACGATGGTCAGGAGAGGGGAGTGGAAAGGGGGGGGGCTCCCCCCCCGTAGGGCGGCCAGGGTGAAGGCTGTCAGGGCCCAGGTGGGGGGAGGGAGGGGGAGGAGGAGGAGGAGGAGGAGGAGGAGGAGGAGGGGAGGAGGGGGGGCCATGGGGGAACGGGGGGTCCTGGGGGGGGAGGGGAAGGGGTAAGCAGGGGGGGCAGGCGACCCGGGCGTCTGGGCCCTGCATCCCCCACTGACACTGTGTATAGGGCAGAGGGACCCCCCCCGGCCCCCCCATAGGTGCTGCACCCACCCGCTGACCCCCTATGTAGGACAGGGCCCCCCCCAGCGCCCTCCAGCCCCCCCATGACAGGGGACCCGGGCATCCGGGCACGGTACCCCCCAACCCCAGCTATAGGGTAGGGACCCCCCCCACCATAGGGGACCCAGAGGTCTGGGCACAGGACCCCCCACCGCCCCTCCCCCAGCACAGGGGACCCGGGCGGGGGGGGCGGGGCCCTACTTGGGTCCTCTGCCTGCTGCCTGCCCGCGAGGGTCCCGCTCCTCGTGCGACGGGTCCTCGTGCGACGGGTCCTCGTGCGACGGGTCCTCGTGCGAGGCCGCTGCTACCGGCTCCGGTGCTCCATGGCCCCCCCCCACCGGGGGGGCCGCTTCGGGGGGGAGAGGGCTCGTGAGCCGGGGGGTCCTCGTGCGACACGGGCCCTCGTGCGATGCCCGCCGGGACCCGGGCGTCCGAGCCACCGCCCTCCCCTCCCCTGGGTGCTAATTACCAGCGCCACTAACGAACCGCCCCGGATGAGCGGCAGCTCGTTAGGGGACACCCCCGGGACCCTCGCGCCCCAGGGTCACCCTTGCGTCAGCCCTGGCCTCCCGCGAGGGGTCATGTGACCCGTCCCCCAGGAGGGGACCCGGGTGCCTGGGTGAGGCCCCCCCATCTCGCCCCCCCCATCTCGCCCCCCCCATCAAACGCGCTCCCCCATCAGCCCGGGACGCCTGGGCCCCTCCCCCCGGCTGGAGCATCTCTGGGTGCTGGGGGGCGGGGGGATTTGGGGGGCTCCGAGGGGGGCTGGGGGGGTCAGGGAGGTTTTGGGGGGCTCCGGGGAGGTCTCATGGAGGGGGAGGGGCCGCTTCCCCGGACGCCTGGGTCCCCCCCCTGCTGCCTGGGCCCCTCCCCCCGGCTGGAGCATCCCTGGGTACCAAGGAGGGGGGGTTGGGGGGGTTAGAGGGGTTTTGGGGGGTCGGGGGGGTTGGGGGAGTCAAGGGGGGGTCTCATGGGGGGGGGGTCAGGCCCCCGGACGCCTAGGTCCCTTCCCCTCCCCCTCCCGGATGCCTGGGTCCCCTCCGGACGCCTGGGTCCCTCCCCCTGGCTGGAGCACCCTGGGTACCGGGGGGGTTTTGGGGGACTGCAGGGGGGGTCGGGGGGATTTGGGGGGTCGGGGGGGGTCTCATGGGGGGGATGCCTGGGTCCCTTCCCCTCCCCCCCTCCCGGACGCCTGGGCCCCTCCCCCCGATTGGAGCATCCCTGGGTACCGGGGGGGGGGGGGGGGGGGAGAAGGCGGGTTTGGGGGGCTCCGGGGGGGCTTGGGGGGGGTCTCATGGAGGATGGGGTCGCTCCGGAGGTACCAGAGCGGGGGGATGGGCCCAGCTCCCGGCCGCCTGAGTCTCTCCGCCGGGCTGGAGCATCACTGGTTACTGGGGTGGCGGGGGGGGGGGGGGGTGTGGGGATGCAGGGGGTAGATGGGGGGGAGGTTTTGGGGGGGTCCCGGGAGGGTGGGGGTGGGTCGGGGAGGCGGGAGCCCTTACCGGGGTCGGTACCGGCCGGCGCGGTCGGGCCCGGTGCTGGCGGCGGCGGCTGCGGGCGTGGGAAGGCGGCGGAGGGGGGGAGCACCGCCTCCCGGTGCGGGGGACCCAGGCGGCCGGGGGGGACCCAGGCGGGCGGGGGGGCGGAGGGGGCGGGGTGGGGTAAATGCCGAGCGGCGGCGGAATCCGGGGTGGGGTAAATGCGGGGGGAGGTCCGGGCTCGGAGCCCCCTCCCCGCCGGGGCGCCCGGGCTCCTCCCGCCCTCCCGGGGCCCCCCCGGGTCGCTGGGGGGGCTCGCACGGGGTCTCACGTGTGGCATCGCGGGGGGGCGCACGGGGCTCCGCGGGGCCTCGCACAAGAGCTTGCGGGGGGCTCGCACGGGACCCCACGGGGGTCGCCGGGGCTGGTGCCGGCGGGGACAAGGCCGGGGAGCGCGGGGGGACCCTGGTGCCCCCCGGTGCCCCCCGAGCCCCCACACGTGCTGCGCACGGGGACCGCCTTGCACGGGGACGGCGCGAGGGCAGCACGAGGACGGGGACGCCCCATCGCACGGGCACGGCCTCGCACGAGGACTGGGCTTGCACGGGGACGGGGGTACCCATCGCACGGAGACGGCCCTTGCACGGGGACGGGGCTTGCACGGGGACACACCTCGCACGGGGAGCCTTGCACGAGGACCCCGTCACACGAGTGGTCTCACTCTGCCCCCCCCGCGGATCGCCATGAGTGCCTTCAGCAAGCGGGGGAGGGGGACAATGGGGGCCCTGGGGGGGGCAGGGGGAATCTGGGGGCCCCGGGTGCGGGTCAGGGTCCCCGGGGGCGGTTGGGGGGTCCCAGGACGTGTCACGTGTGCACGCGGCAGGAGGAGCGGGTCGCGCTCTGCGGCATCCTGGGGCAGGATGAGGCCCTGGACCGCCGGCTGCTGCCCCCCATCCCCCAACTGCCCCTGGGGGGGGTCCCAAGTGACCCACATCCCCCAGGTGCCCCCTGGACCCCCAACTGCCCCCCCCCCAGACCCTCAATTGTCCCCTAAGTGGGTTCCAACTGCCCCTCCCCCCAGCTGCCCTCCTGGACCTCCAACTGCCCCTAAGGGGGTCCAAGTGCCCTCCCCAGACCCCAAACTGCCCCTCCCCAGACCCCCAAGTGCCCCCTAAAGGGGTCTCATGTGCCCCCCTGGGCCCCCAACTTCCTCCCCCCATCCTCCAACTACCCCCCCCCCGACTGCCCCTAAGGGGGTCCCAAGTGCCCCCCAACCACCCTCTCCCAGCCCCCCAAGTGCCCCCCAGCCCCATCTCCCCCCCACCCCGAGCCCCACGAGACCTCGACTCTGAACACCCGGGTCCCCTCCGCACAAGCCACCCCCCAAACGAACGTGCACAGCAAGTGGGGCCGCATCTTTATTGGGGGGGTGGAGGGGGGACGCGTGCGAGGCCGCACGAGGGCTCGTGCGAGGGTTGCACGAGGGCCCACAGTGTCCGTGTGAGGCCCGTGCAAGGGTTGCACGAGGCCGTGCGAGGTCACGTGAGGCTGCACGAGGACACACGAGGCACCTGCAGGCCCCGTGCAAAGCCCCAGCGTGACCTCGGGAAGCCGCACCAGGCCTGTGCGAGGCACCGCCAGCCTTGTGCGAGGCCTCGTGCGAGGCGGGAGCTCACTTGTAGAGGATGTCGTAGTGGCCGGGGCGGTAGAGGAGGCAGACGCGGGGCTGGGAGCCCTCAGGGAAGACGTGGGGGTTGGTGGCACCGCCCTCCCCCCGGTCCATGTACTCCACCAGGATGGAGACGTGCAAGGCTCGTGCAAGGGCAATGATGTGAATGTGGTCGCTCTCCTTGCACATGGGTTCCACCTCCTGTAAGGGGAAAAGGGGGTCAGGGGGCTGCGCGAGGGGCTCGAGAGGGCATTGGGGGCTGTGCACAGCCGTGGGAGGGATGCGCGCGGACGACTGGAGGCCGCGCAAAGCCACGCGAGGGCCGTGCAAGGCTGCGTGAGGCCACGCAAAGCTGGGCGAGGGCCGTGCAAGGGCCGTTGGAGGCTGCGCGAAGCTGCGCAAAAGCCATTAGAAGCCACGGAAAGTCACGCAAGGGCGGCGCGAAGTTGTGCAAAACCACGCAAGGGACGCTGCAGGCTACGCAAGGCTGCGCGATGCCACACGAGGGCCACGGGAGACCACGCAAGGACCCCGTGAAGCTGTGAGAGCGCTGGGAGGCGGTGCGGGACCCGTGCGAGGGCAGTACGAGGCCATGCAAAGCCACGCGAGGCTGCGTGATGCCGTGCAAGGGCCACGTGAAGCCACGCAGGGGCCCTGGGATGCGATGCGAGACCCGTGCAAGTTTGCACGAGGCTGCGCACGCAAAGGCCACAGGAGACGCTGTCGGGACCATACGAAGCTGTGAGGGTGCTGGGAGGTGGCGTGAAGCCCGTGCGAGACCCACACGACACCTGCGTGAAGCCATGCAAACCCGTGCAAAGCTGCAAGACGCCACGCACGAGACCCTGCAAGGACCACGCGAAGCCACGCGAGGGCCCCAGAAGGTGTTGCGAGACCCGCGCGAGGCCGTGCAAAGCCCACGCGAGGCTGCGTGAGGCCACACAAGGACGAAGCGAAGCCACGCGAGGGTGCCGGGAGGCGGCGCGTGGCCCGCGCGAGGCCCTGACCTGCTGGCAGAACTCCTTGATGCTGCGGCCGCCTTCCAGGAACTGCTCGAAGAAGCGGCGGTGGCGCTGGAGGCAGCCGGAGGTCAGCAGGCGCAGGTAGACCACCAGGTAGTCGGAGGTGCTGGGCTCGTTGAAGGCCGCCAGCAGCTCCGGCAGCGGCACGCGGCGCTCCACCCGCTCGATCAGCTCCATGAACTGCCAGGAACACACGTGTCAGGGGGCACACACGTGTCAGGGGGCAGAGGCTGGGGCACGCGCGGGGTCACATGTGCCCTCACAGGGGCACACGTGGGGTCACCCACGCCGTCACGGGGCCATACCTGGGGTTACATGCACTGTCATGGGGTCACACATGGGGTCACAGGCACCGTGTCCCCCTGTGTCCCCATGCCCCCCCATGTCCCGTGCCCCTCCGTCCCCGTGTCCCCACCGTGTTGTGGAAGTCCTCGATGGTGAACTCGGTGAACCCCTGCGCCACCAGCTCCTCCTTGCTGCGGGCGGAGACCTCCTTGAACCTGGGGGGGGACCCAGGCGTCCGGGGGGGGACTCAGGTGTCTGGGGGGGGGTGAGGGGGGCATGGGGGACCCAGGGGGTTTGTGGGGGGGACATCCAGGGATCCCAGGGGACACCCAGGCGTCTGGTGGGGGGGGACACCTGGGGGGGGGGGGGGGGGGCCAAGAGGGACCCAGAGGACTTGGGTGGGGGACGCCCAGGCATCCCAGGGGGGACCCAGGTGTCCGGGAGGGGACACGGAGGGGTCAAGAGGGACACCCAAGTGTCCAGGGAGGACCCAGGTCTCTGGGGGGGAACCCAGGGGTCTGGGGGGGGATGACCCAGGCGTCTGGGGGGTCCCTGGGCGTGGCGCACCGCTGCAGCTCCTGCCCGTCCTCCAGCAGAGCCTCCAGGTGGGCGAAGCCGAAGGCTCGGTAGAAGCAGTTCCCGTCCGGCCGCGTCTTCCGGATGTAGGAATACTTCTGGAGCAGGTCCTGGGGGGGGACAGTCAGACGGGGGGGGATGTGGGAACACCCCAGGGGCATAGGAACAACCCGGGGGGCATGGGGACACCCCGGGGGGCACCCCAGGGGATATGGTGCCCTTTAAGGCTCCCACTCCCATACTGGTGCCCCAAAGCTGCTCCCAGTCCCTTGCTGGTGCCCTTTAAAGGCTCCCGGTGCCATAGTGGCACCCCAAAGGAGCTCCCAGTGCCAAACTGGTGACCTTTAAAGGCTCCCAGTGCCATACTGGTGCCCCACAGCTGCTCCCAGTCCCATACTGGTGCCCACCTTGATCTTCTGCTGGTAGATGTGGTCGTCCTCGGCATACTCCTTATACAGCACCGCCAGTTCCAGCCGCTCTGACACTAGTGGGTTCTGCACCGCAATCTGCGCCCCGGGGGGGGTGTCAGGATAGGAGGCACCCCCCCTAAGCAGGAGGGGAGCGATCTGGGGTCCCCCCGAGGAGGTTTTTGGGAGGGGGGTGGTTTCTCACCTCTTGCTGGATCCGGTCCTGCTGCGCCATGATGGCCTCATCGTAGGCCAGGCAGTTCACGCCTTGGGGGGGATACTGGTGTTCGGGGGGGGCCCCTTGATTTCATAGGGGTCCCCCCATAACCTCTTCACCCCCCCCAGACGGGTTTGGGGGAATGGGGTGGGCACCCCCAAAATGGATCCTGGGGGGGTTAGGGGGCAGCAGGACCCTGGGAAGATGTGGCTTGGGGGGGGGGGGCACTGGGGTGCCATAGGAACCTGTAGGTGGTATTGGGGGACTGGGGGGGGCTCTACAGTGGTATTAGCATGCTATAGGGGACCTATAGGGGGGTACTGGGTTGCTGGGGGGGATATGGGGGTACTGGGGTGCTATAGGGACCCTATAGAGGTATTCGGGCACTGGGCGGGGGGGGGGCTGTGGGGCTGTGGTGGTATTAGGGTGCCATAGGGGACCTATAGGGGGGTATTGGGATGCTGCTGGGGGCTAGAGGGGATATTGAGGTGCTTGGGGGGGCCCTATGGGGGTACTAGGGTGCGATAAGGGGTATTGGGGTGCTATGGGGAGCCCTATGGGGGTATCAGGGTGCTATGGGGGTGCTGCGATGCTATGGGGGGGCTTTAAGGGGGTCTATGGGGGCGCCGGGGAACCACGGGGGTGCCGGGGGGGGCTATAGAGGGACTGGGGGCCCTATGGGGGGAACCAGGCCCCAGCGCGAGGTCCACTGTGAGGCGCTGGGGGGTCCCGGTCCGGGAGTCCTGGGGGGGAGGGGTGCCGGGACGCAGGGGGAGGCCCGGGGGGGAGGCCCCGAGGGGATCCCGGCCGGGGCCCGTCGGTACCGTCCGCATCGCCGCCGAGCGGCTCCGGCTTCTGCTGAGGCTCCTCCGCCGCCATCATCCGCCGCAGCCCCTCCCCGCGCAGTGCTTCCGGATCACCGGCCGCCGCCAGCAGGACTTCCGGGTCAACCGCCGCCCCGCCGGAAGCGCGGCCGGCCCTTAGCAACCTGCTCCAACCTCCCCCGGGGTCTGGCCCGCCCCTAGCAACCGCCTGGGTGAGCGAGAGGCCACGCCCCTAGCGACAGGTCCCGCCCACGGAAACCGCCCACGGGCGGAACGGCACCGCCCCTAGCGACAGGCCCCGCCCATGGAGACCAGCAACTCCAAACTCGCCGGCTTGCCGGTGGCATTTGCCCCGCCGGCCCCAGGTTGCCAGCGGCGTTCCCCCTGCCCCCCTCCTGCCGCCCCGCCCCGCCGCGCTCCATTTCTCTCTCTCGGCCCCCCGGCGCGGTCCCCTCCCGCGCTCCCGCCGCCCGGCTCTGCCCGCCCCGCTCCCCGCCCGCTCCCCGCTGCCCTCTTCCCCCCGCGCCGCTGCCTGCGGGCGCCGCGCTGCCGGCGGTTCCGGTGCACGCGGAGGAGCGAACCTTTCCTGCCTCCTTTGCGCTCCTCGCTGTTGTTTCCGGCCGCCGGGCTTGCGGCCAGCGCGTCCGGCCGGGCCCGGGGAGCGGGCGATGTGCCCGGGCAGGGGGTGGCGGCCCCCTCTTGCCCACGGGCGCCAGCTGCGGGCCGGGGAGGCCGGGCCGGGCCGAGGGTTCCGCAAGGGCTGAGGAGGGGCCGGCCCCGCCGCGCCGAGGGGCTCTGGCGGGGAGGGCGCTGCCCGGGGCGGTGCGGTGCGGGGGCTTCCCCCGGCAGCCGCCTCCAGCCGGGAACGGCCGGTCCCCGCGGCCGGGGGGCCCCTCCCAGCCGCCCCGCAGCGCGCACCGCCAGCGCTGCCGCCGGGCGCTCGGTGCCCCCGCGGGCCGCGCGTGTGAGCGCCCTGTCGCGCCGTGTCGCGCCCTGTCGCGCCGTGCCGCGGGAAGCCTCGTGGGCGAGGTGGAAAGAGCTAGAATCCCCAAAGACAAAAAGAAACGTTGTAAATATCTTGGTCGCTCAATGCTTCCTTTTAGTCTCCCTTTCGCAGATAATTTGGCCTAGCTTGCCAGTATCGTTGGCCTTAAGAAAGGAAGCTTAGAGAGTAGAACTGCTAACGAGCATTCTTTATTTGACCTAATCATTAGAGTAAGAATGCTTTGCCTGTGGTAAATCCTTGGTTAGCTGAGAGAGTTGCAATGTAGGTAGAGAAAAAGGAATGCTTCAGGCCCTGTGTCCCTGGAAAGGGCCGATAAGGAGAAGCTGCACAAGAACCAACTGGTTTTGGGTACGCAAGGAAGGTATGAGCAAGACAAAATGGACTGAGCATGCGTAAAGACAAAGTTCAGTCAGCGGCCAGAGTGATGAAGACTACCGACTTCCTCCAACGACCACCAGAGGATCCCTAACGACCACCTAAGGACTTAAGTACGCATGCGTCAGGGACATTTACATACATTAATGAGTTCCAAGAAATCTCAGGTTTATATAAATTAATCTTATGAATATGTATATTTTGCAACAGATAACCTCTGCGATCTTGCTTGTTTTTCGGAGCACTTATGGCGGAGCGATCCCCCGTGCTGCCCAGCGCTGTAATAAAGGATGCCTGCTTCATAGTAACTCCGTTGCTATTGAGTTTGATTTCGGGAGCACTCTGAAACTCCGATTCACCTGTTGGGAGATTTGGATTTTAAAGGGTGGTCTCCACAAATTTGGTTTCAGCGTAGCGTCGAGGCCCCCGCCGCCCGGTGGGGGGTGAGGGCCGGGCGGCCGGCACCGCGGAGGCGGAGGGGCCGGGGCAGCGGGAGAAGCCTCGGTCGCTGCCGGTCTCCGGCGGTGCCCTGAGCGGCGGTGAGCCGCGCACCCCTCGTGTGCCTCCAGGCCCCTCCCTGCCGTGCTGTTACCAAGTTCACTGTGTTTTAATTTTTTTCCTTGTCTGTCCTCTACACCTTTGCTTTTCAAATTTTCTTTCTACGTCTACTTTTATCAAGCTCTGATCCCTATTTTTTAAGTCTTTCTTGTCTGTTGTGTATCCTGTTGGGTTTTAAATTTACTTTATACGTCTCCGTTTTAGTTTTCTGTCCCTATTTTTTATTATTTTTGCTTATTTCCATAATCCTGTTGCTTTTAAAGTATTATTTCTATGTCTATTTTTATCCAGGTGCTGTTTCTATTTCCTAATTCTTTCCAGTCTGTCATGAACTGCATCACTTTTAAAGTTTTCTTTCTATATCTACTTTTTTCTAGTTAGCTGTCCCTATTTTTCAATTTTTTACTCTCATAATTCTTTTCTTTTTGAAATTTTGTTTCTGGGTGTACTTTTACCTTGTTTTCTGTCTCTTTTTTAACATTTTCATTCTATGCCTACTTTTATCAAGGTGTCTCTCCCTGTTTGGTTCCTGTCTGTCCTGTACCCCATTGCTTTTAAATTTTCTTTCCTTGTCTATTTTTATCCTGTATTATCAACACTGTGTTCAGCACAAATCCAAAACATAGCCCATCCTAGCTACTATAAAGAAAATTAACTCTAGCCCAGCCAAACCCAGCACAGTCTCCACCCCTTATTCCATACCATTTATGTCATGCGCAGGTCCCACACTATCCCATACATCCTCATTACGCACCACCCCCTTCCCATCCTTTGATATCATACGCAGATATCATTCCTTAGTCTGTGGACCACCCCTGTGAAACATCTGTTAAATGCTCACAAAATGTCCACTGAGTTCCTTCAGTCCATGGCTTTGGGCTCCGTTTCTTATGGTGGTCACTCGGGACAGGAGAGGTGGCTCGCGTGGAGTCACTGGGCACCAGAGCCGGCTCAGGTTGGGTCACTGCTGCGCTTGCACGGCTTCTCCTCCACTGGTTCGGGTGGTTCCTGCTGTAGTAATCCCCACAACATGCAACTCAAATCCCGGGTTACAACAATTTAAAGGTATTTCCATTACAGTCTCCACCCCCGGTCCCTTTGGACCAGACCATCGGGTTTAACATTGCAATGAACTCCTCCCCTTGCCCCTGGTCCGGCTTGGACTTATCCACAGACTGCAGTCCCTTAGGGGCGTACCTGCTCCAAGTGGAGCCTCGTCTATGAGCCACGGTCTCTCCAGGGCTCTACCTGCTGCAGCATAGACTTATCCACAGCCACAGTCGCTTTGAGGTGCCTCTGTTCCAGCGTGGCCTTCTCCATGGGCCACCATGCCTTCAGAGATAGACCTGCTCCAGCATGGCCTCGCCCACAGCCACAGTCCCTTCAGAAATAAACCTGCTCCAGCACGGCCTTACCCATGGCTGCAGTCCCTGCAGGGGTGTACCTGCTCTGTCGGGGGCTTATCCATGGCCACACGCTTTCAGGTGCTCCAGCATGACCTCATGCGCAGCCACTGATGCTTCAGGGTGTACCTGCTGCAGCATGGACTTATCCTCAGCCACAGATACTTTGAGGTGCACCTTCTCCAGCATGGACTTATCCTTGGGCCACAACCCCTTCAGAGCTATACCTGCTGTGGCACAGACACAGCCATGGCCACAGACGCTTCAAGTTGTACCTGCTCTGGCGTCAGCTTATTCATGGCCACAGACGCTTCGGGGTGTCCTGCTCCGCTTCGGGGTGGACTCATCCCCAGGTCACGGTCCCTTCGACGAGTTCACGCCGGAGTTCCAGCCTGTCCAGTGCAGCAGCACGGGAACAGCAGCGATGCCCTGGCCACCTGCCAGCCCAGGCACGTGGCCATTGCTGTTACCAAAATGTTCCCAGGCACAGCAGAGTGAGATGATCAGCAGCACAGCAAGCAGCAAAAGCAAAAAGCAGCCACTAATGAGTACTAGACTCTAGTATACAAGGGGGCAAGCAAGCCCCACGGCAAGCACGGCAGCCTGACGATTAATAGCTAAACAGCAATAACAGCTATAAATTTGATCTAGCACATGGCAATCAAACCCGTCATTGTCTTGAACCCTTCAAGCCCCACATTGGGCACCAAAAAGGACTGTCATGGTTTAACCTCAGCCGGCAACTGAGCCCCACGCAGCCGCTCGCTCACTCCCCCCTGGTGCAATGGGGGAGAGAATCAGAAGAGTCAAAGTGGGAACACTCGAGGGTTGAGATAAAGACAGTTTCATAGGGAAAGCAAAAGCCGCGCACGCAAGCAAAGCAAAGCAAGGAATCCATTCACTCCTTCCCATGGGCAGGCAGGTGCTCAGCCATCTCCAGGAAAGCAGGGCTCCATCACGGGTAACGGTGACTTGGGAAGACAAACGCCATCACTCCAAACGTCCCCCCCTTCCTTCTTCTTCCCCAGCTTTCTATACTGAGCATGACGCCGTATGGTATGGAATAGCCCTTTGGGCAGTTTGGATCAACCGTCCTGGCTGTGTCCCCTCCCAGCTTCTTCTGCCCCTGGCAGAGCACAGGGAGCTGAAAAGGCCTCAATTTAGTATAAGCACTTCTCAACGACTAAAACATCCCTGTGTTATCAACACAGTTTTCAGCACAAATCCAAAACACAGCCCCATACTGGCTACTATAAAGAAAATTAACTCTATCCCAGCCCAAACCAGCACAGCCTCTCCGGCCCCTTTGGGACCTCTCATCCCTGTGACGATGCCTTGTTCTGTCAGAACCTTTGCCAAAGCCACCTCTGCGCTCCACAGCCGTCTGCCTGTTTTCTGTCTCGCAGTGTGTTTCTGTTTGGTATCTGGCACCCCGAAGATGTCTATCGTCAGCGCAGATCTCCTCTTGAGTTCTTCAGACGAGGCGATAGCCTTCATCTGTTTTCATCAACACATCTCCCGTGGTGTTTTTTGTTGCATTTTGCAATTTACTTTTGTTCTAGCTACTTAGGTGTTAATTAGGCTGCTTCATACAGCTTCTGATACTTTTCTTGTATTTCCACGGGTTTTTCGTGTTTTCTGTCCTTTGGGACTCATCTAGTTCTGTTAAGGGAGTTGGTCAGAGAGACCACCAAGGTGACTCTAAATTGTTAGTGATTTACAGTAAATAATTTACTTTGCAACCAGAGATATTTTTGAGAAGGGATTTTTACAGGATCTAAATCTGCTCTGTTGTTCAGTCCTATCCAGAACGTAGCTCTCGCAGAAGTTAGGAAGCACGCGTGGTCTTGTTAGAAATGAAGCGCAACCCCATAGCATTTTGGTTTTTTTTACAGGGAACTAAAGCACGTCATTTTTGATAATAATATTGTTATTGCATTTAATGAGCTACTTTCCTATGTAGCTTAGTATGACACCTATCTTTTTCCAACTACGCCCCAGAAAAATTAAGTTTAATTCCCTACCTGGTCACGTTGCTGATGCAATAGATGTAGTTGTAGTAAAAGAGCAGAGGTGGTTGTTTCCAGTAAGGGTCGCTTTCTCTGCTCGGCGCTTTGCACGCTGCCAGCTTAGGGCAGATGAGAAAACTCCTCCGGCCGCCTCTGTGCCTCTGGCGGCTTGCCCCGTTCCAGGGGCTGTGGGCAGGCGGTGGGCAGGGCCTGGGGTAGATGAGCCGCAGCCTCTCGTCAGGGAGCTCCTTGTGCTCCGGGCTTTTTGGGTGTCTGTGCTCCGCTGTTCCTTCAGTTGATCGCGGGTTTTGAGGCAGCTTTTGAGCTGCCTAAGCTATTTGGGTAGCTGTGTTTTGACATTGAGATGGGGAGGTGTCTGTTTGAGGTAAGGGCTTCAGGACCACTCAAGGTTCAGCAGCGTATATAGTAGAAAGTACCCTTATATGCAGCTTTTTTTTTTTTTTTCGGGTGGGTAATTTTGTGTTGGGTGTTCAGGGGTGGCAAGATGGTTTAATAGTATGGTGTTTTTTTTTTTTTTAATTCTAAGTGCATTGTGTTTTCCTGGAATTCCTGACTTTATTGAAGATAGAACTTTGGGTTTTTTACCAGTTTGGCTGTATGCTGCGGAAGCTGTTGACATCATCTCCTAATAGGACTGATGGTGAGATGATCTCACAGGGGTTAAGGTGACCATCTTGTATGCATCTGTACATGGAGTTTTAGCATTTCTCAAGGAAGCGGCAGGGACATAAGGCATAGTGGCTTTCAGGGTATGGAACGGCTTTTTCCCGATTGCCCGCGGAGTACCATGTTGTCCCGAGAACCTTTGCAGCTTGTGGCAGGCCCCTCATCGATTATAAGCATCAGGACCTCACTTATCTTGTGGGCCTGCAGCAGAGCCCGGAGTCTGTGGGAAGGCTGAAGGCAGGAGGTGCTTGCAGAATGCAGGGCAGAGCTTGGAAGAGCAGCTCCTGAGGAGCAGCCGACACAGGGGGTTGAGGGGTGCAAATACAGGGCAGGAGCTGTTGGGAAGGAGTGGGGTTCCTTCCCTGGCAGTTCAGGAGAAGAGAAGGGGTTTCTAAAGTTTTAGGACCAGGGGATGGTTGGGAAAGGGAAGCGGGTTCATCAGCCTTTCTCAGATAGGTTTTGCACTTGGATTTGGGTGTCGATGAGGTCTGTTCTGTTTTAGTCTCCCCACAGCTGACAGGAGGTATGGCAAAGTCATGCGAGATGCAGCGTAAACTGTCCAGGCCTCTGCATCACAACATGCAGGGCTGAACGTCAGACAAGTCTCATCTTGGAAAGCGTGAGGTACATTAAAATACATCCTCCTCGGAGGCCTCTGTCCTCCGTGCCTTTTACTTACTTCATTCCCTGACAATTTTTGCATCCATCCCTTCACCGTCCATCCGGCTGTCACAGTCATTGTTATTTAGAGGCACTGACTAGCCACTTATTTCCAGTGCAGGCTTGTGTCACTGTCTGCCCTGGAATTTCTTGAGGAGGGGAATGTGTATTATTTGTGCTCGTAGCAATCTCCAGCCAGGGGTCTGTCTTATGTCGCAGTCCTGGGCACACAAGCTTTTTCCATTATTCCATTTTTGCCTTTTTCCTTAAGTGTCCAATGAGGTTTGCTCTAGTATCAGTCATGGCAGTTACATTCTCTTGTTCATCTATTGTGTTTTTAGAACCAGTTTCTGTAGTCGTAAGGTGTCCATTTTAGATCTTTGAGTCATCATGTCACGCCATTGTGGTTTTTCCATTGGCCAACTGCCACTGTAATTCCCTAAAGTGGCTTTGTAGGTAACTGGGCTCAAGGGTCTTGAGCTGCTTTCATGGTGGACCCCTCATCTTCACTTCATCTGTCGGGCGGTCTCAGCTGCTGCATGGTACAATGTCCGGTCTTTTTGAGCTTCCTGGGTTTTTCATATTTTCTGGGTTTTGGTTAGATTTTTTTTGCAGGATTTCTTTTGTTCCTTCCTGCAGGTAAAGTCAGGTCTTCTTTTGACATCAGGTCCCTGTGGCTCTCTTTCCTTTTTTTTTTTGCCAGATATCCTCACCAGCATTTTCCTGACAGGGCGCGGAGTGCTGGGGCATCCGGGGAGGTAGCATCGGGCTTCCTCCTGTCTTTGCAGGGCTGACGCTGAAGAAGTCGGTATATGGGTTGATAGTGTGAATATCTATTATGTGGTCCCTTTCAGAGTGTGTCAGAGGGTCAGGATTTTGTTCTGTTTGGTGTAACGTTGTTCTGTTTTGTGTATTTGTTGAAGATGTGAGTTTTGTGTGGGAGGAAGCCGGCTATCTCACTGGTTTTGGCATAAGTTGGGGTACGCATGTTTTTAGGTCATATCTTATTTGCCAGATGTTTTGAACTAATTGTATCTGATTTTCCTAGTGACTCCTGAAGGGGTTTGGGGCACACCGACGGCAGGCGCTGGCGCCAAGAGGCAAAGCAGGGTCATAGCAGAGTTTTCCATTTCTGGGGATGGGCTCAGCTGTCTCTTGCACAAACTTCTGTTACGTAGCAATTGGGATGGTAGCTTACTTTTGATTTATTGAAGAACAAGAGGATGATGGAGCACGTTACAAGAGCATAATAATTTTCTCTTCCTTTGGCAGTACACGCACCCAAGGCCAGCCCCCATTCAAGGAACCGCACGAGGATATCCGTTCTGACCGTCAGCAAAGGAAGCTTCTTTTGGAGGCTGAGGTGATGAAGCAGAGTCCTTATTTGTTCTGTTGGATTTTCAACATGGGTGCGGGGAGGGCCTGGGACATGCAAAACATGGTCCCGGACAGGGGAGCTGTCTATTACATGGGAGGCTGTGAGAGCTGGCATGGACACCACTGGGCTGGCATTAGAACCTGGTGCTTGGCTTGGACCAACCTGGCAGGACCATCCTGCCATCTGAAGTAATGGATACTTCTGCACTGAGATTTTAATAGCTGGGTCCACATCGCCTTTGGCTTTTGCTCACCGAGCTCGTATTTTGGCAAGAAGCATCTCTCATCCAGCATCTGGGTCTGAGGGGTCTCCATTAGACTTTGGGCGCCTGTCCTGTCATATTCAGTATCTGTCTGCACTCGGGTCTCCTGTAACTCCTACGCAGTTTTGTCGTAAGACTTGTTATCTAACAGTAGCGTTCTGCATGCCAGCAGCTACCGGCAGCCCGGTCTCCTGTGCCATATACATCAGCGCTCTCACGCAAGCATGCTCCTGAGGGGTCCTCCATGCTGCAGTTCATGGAGTCATTTAGGAGTTATTTATCCATAAAGGAAGAGTCTGTCGTTACACCAGCCACGGTCATTCGCTACCCGTACCTCTTTTGGCCTATCAGTCTCTGCCTATATTTGAGTCATCTGGCAGTACTGTAATTTTTGTGTGTCAGTGGGTGGTTTGACTTATTCTTGCAGTTAAGTAATAGATCTAGGCTAAGCAGGACAGTCAAGAGAGGTGCAACAGCAAAGGCGAGCGGACGGCGTCGTGGGCTGTGGTGGGGGTGAGGGGTCGATCTTTTGGGTCTTGTGCTTCTGGGGTCTCTGTTGCCTGAGTATGTAAGTCAGTCAGAGGGATTTGCTACTCTGTTTTGCATGGTCGGCTCTCTTTTGGAAAGCAGTATATAACATCTGTGTGCCTCCTTGCATTTTTTTTAGGCAGGCCAGGCATTGAAGGTTATGGTTCCCGAGACATTCGCACTCTGCAAAAGCCTTGGTTAGTTATGATGCAACAATGCCTATGTGACTCTGGCCGAGCCCGGCTGCCAAATTCGAAACGTCCAGCGATTGCGCCCACACGAAAGCTGCCAGCACTGAAAGCTCTACGTGGTTTTCACTGTCCCTTGGAACTGCATTCGCTGCCGCACAGACATTCGCGCTCTGCAAGAGCTTTGGTTGGTTATGATGACTTGCCTTTGTTCGTTCGTTAAACTCGTCAGGTCGTGAAGTTTGTCCGTCTGTGGAATTCACCAGTTAATAAAGTTGCTGGCCAGACTGTTCCTCTGGGTCATTGTCGTGACTCTGCCGACCACGTGGCTCTGCCGAGCAGAGATCGGCTTTTGTCGGTACACAAACAGTTGGGGAATCGAAAAGATTCACCCATCTCGCAACCCACCGAGTGGGACGAGACATTAATTTGGTGTCAGAAGTGGGATTCCCTGACTTGATCAGTGAGAGGAACAGGGAGGGGATATCGATTGAGTCGAGAAGGGAGGACGGGAATCGGCTGAGTCCGAGTCCTCCGGCAGATGATGATCATGGCTTCCTGGGTTCAGCCTGATCTGGACTGCTCCCCTTTGTTGTTAGAGTTGTTAAAAGCTGTTGTTTTGGGTGTTTTGGTAGCTGCGCTGACGGCAGCGCAGAAATATAAGTGCACGGTAAAATGGGTTAAGCGAGATGCGAGCGAATCGTCACAAGATTCGGGTAAAAGTTTGCAAGCGGAGCTGGAAGCTCAGCGGGAAAAATGGGTGCGATCGGAAATTAGGTTGCAGAATCAGTTGCGCAACGCTTTTGTCAGGGAGCGCGAGTTGCGGTGGGCGCTAGCGGAGGCGCGGAGGGAGGATTTGGTGAGCGAATGTGGGCGCTGCGGTCTGTTTAAGGAACGCGAGATGGCTGACAGAGGGGTAGCTGGCCGCTACCCCTGGGAGGAAATGGAACGGGCAAAGTGCCAACATGAGAGAACTGCTCCCCAACTTCGCCCACTTATTAAAACAGAATTCCAATATGAAGGGGGTGCCGATACCGCGCCAGAAATCATAACAAAAGAAATACCCTATAGTGCAACTGAATTGGCAAAATTACAAGATCGATATAGTAGGGTCCCTAGAGAAACGGAGACAGAATGTGTGTGGAGGGTCTCCCTCACGGGGGAGGACAGAATTAAACTTTCTGAGGAGGAGGCGCAGGGATACTGGGGTCCAGGCGTGTTTCTAACCGTCCCTGACACTCGAGCCCCCTGGTCCCTCACTCAAAGGGCTGGAGGGCTGGACCCCTTGGAACGGGGAGATCCGGTGACCATCCCCACTCCGGGACTGGATCAGATTACGGAGAGCGTGCAGAAAGCCGCCTGCCTCCAGCTCCTGCGTGACCGGCACTTAACACCCCATCAGCCCTCCCCAATGTTGCTAAAAGCCGACCCCAGTCGAACGAAAACCCTGATAAAGGGCCTCCCTGACCCCTTAAAGGTATATGCCATACAAATCCAGGACCGCCTAAGGGCAGCGCTCCCAATTCAGGAGCGTTTAACAGAAATGCTAACACCCCGGAGAAGCCAAAGGCAGTCCACTTCGGCGGAATTCCCCCTCACCTGGGGAGGGGTTGCGCAGGAGCTGATCAGTTATAGCCGCAATGTGGGAATCTCCGGAGGGGAACAAAGGGGTAAAGCTGCGGTTAGGAGAACAGGATTAGACAATCAGCTTTTAAAAGGCCTACCTGTCGGAAGACCTCCTGATAATGCCTTGCTTTTAAAACCGGTCCGAAAGGGGACCGAGTTTTCCTTTTCTTTTGCAGGGGGAGAACCAGACCGTCGCCTGCTAAAACATAGCGATCTCGTCAGAGGAGCGTTGGACCTTGATGAATACTGCCAATGTTGTATTAATAGTCCTTATATGTATTTACGATTTTTCATGTGGACAGTGGTCCTCCTCTCCCCCGGGAAAGGAGGACACGGGGGAAGTGGAAACCATATTTCTTCAAACCTTGTGTGGGAACTACGATTTCTCACATGGACGGTGGCCCTCCTCTCCTTCGGGAAAGGAGGACATGGGGGAAGTGGAAACCATATTCCTTAGAAGCTTGTGTGGGAACCAATTCATGTGTTTACTAGAATCTGGAGTAGAACTGACCAAGGGATATGTGTTACCCTTCTCCAATCAACCGAACAAGGATTGAGATTTTGTTGTTGTTGGTGGTGGTTTTTGTTGCATTACCCAATATTATGTATAACTTGAAAAAGTTCTTAACTATAACACTGGTCCTGGGGACCCCCCCAAAAAAACCCTGGCTCTTGGAGAGAGTAAGGGTTCTGATAAGGGACATGTGTATTTGTTGTGGTTATCCTTCGCACAGTATATGTTCTCATACCCTGTACACACTACCCTTTGCAGAGCCTGCCGCTCACTGCAAAACCTGTAAAATTAGCATATCACACTGGTCTGAAATGTGGATTAGTCATCCCATCCTTATGTCTATCTCGTGTTTTCAGTTTCACTGCCCCTCCCTGGTGGGTGTGCTGAGAAGCAGCAGAAGCCCCAAAAAACTCAATGGTGAATTTAAGTGATGGAGAATGTTGTATAACATTGTCCATCTCACAACTCCAGTACTACTGCACTCTGCTACTGCACTCTACTACTACTACACTCAACGTCAGTACTACTATAGAGGCAGCACGGACCAAAATGAAAGAAATTGCTGACCAAGCTGCTGAATTATTTCGATCACTCCAGCCGAAAGACTGTTTCGACGGGCATGCCCCCAGATCTTCGTTCGCTTCCCTCCTACAATCCTGGGGACTCACGGGGTGGGAGAAACGGTTAATTCAAATTGGAATAACCCTGATTTCTGTTCCTTATGACTGGCATAGCTATTGTTTATCTGCTTGCTTCTGCTTTCATTCTCTTTTCTCCTGCTGTTCTCTATGTTCATATCACCACCCTGGAAGACAAAATCAAGGACCCTCTGCCAACTCTTGTTGAAGATTTCGTGAACTGTGTCTTCTCAATCTTCTCTATGTGAAAATCGTCACCCTGGACGAAGACTGTATAGACAATGTTTGAGCCACGGGGTGGTGTGAGAGACTGAAAGGGTTAATGTCTCAAACATTGTGGCGATTTGAGGCGCTATTTGCATGGCGACAGCAGGTCTGCGAGCATGGGGTGGGGGAGAGCAAGAGCGGGATGTGGAGAGCGCGTCGGAGGATGCGCAGTTCCAGGTTCTGCCAAACCTGACCATGTATGGCCAGCGGTCATCTGAGAAAGGGGCTTGCAACCGCCCCAGAGACCCCTCACAACCACCCCCTCCCCCAGCGCCTGCGCAGAAGATTGAGAACTTTCTAGAACAAGAACCATGTAAGCCCTGAAGGGGCGTACCTGGAGGCGGGGATTAGCCAATAAAAGGCTTGGGCCCCCCCAGGGAAGGGCGCGCACGCCCACCACTGGAGGATTGCCACGTGTGTCATCGTCATCGCGGGATCCAAGGGTGGTGATACTTTTTCTTTCTCTTTTCTCCTCTCTCCTTCTTTCCTTTTCTTGCCTCTCTTCTCTTTTCCTCTGCTTTTCCAATATATATATGCAAGTTTGGGATCGGGAAGCCCGCAAAATAGCTCCATTGCCAAATCGCCTTTGTTCGTTCGTTAAACTCGTCAGGTCGTGAAGTTTGTCCGTCTGTGGAATTCACCAGTTAATAAAGTTGCTGGCCAGACTGTTCCTCTGGGTCATTGTCGTGACTCTGCCGACCACGCGGCTCTGCCGAGCAGAGATCGGCTTTTGTCGGTACACAAACAGTCGGGGAATTGAAAAGATTCACCCATCTCGCAACCCACCGAGTGGGACGAGACACGCGATTGCGCCCAGACGAAAGCTGCCAGCACTGAAAGGTCTACCTGGTTTTCACTGTCCCTTGGAACTGCATTCGCTGCCGCACAGACATTCGCGCTCTGATAATGCCTTGGTTGGTTATGATGCAACAATGCCTATGTGACTGTCGCAGAGCCCGGCTGCCAAATTCGAAACGTCCAGCGATTGCGCCCACACGAAAGCTGCCAGCACTGAAAGGTCTACCTGGTTTTCACTGTCCCTTGGAACTGCATTCGCTGCCGCACAGACATTCGCGCTCTGCAAGATGTTTGGTTGGTTATGATGCAACAATGCCTATGTGACTGTCGCAGAGCCCGGCTGCCAAATTCGAAACGTCCAGCGATTGCGCCCACACGAAAGCTGCCAGCACTGAAAGCTCTACCTGGTTTTCACTGTCCCTTGGAACTGCATTCGCTGCCGCACAGACATTCGCGCTCTGCAAGAGCTTTGGTTGGTTATGATGCAACAATGCCTATGTGACTGTCGCAGAGCCCGGCTGCCAAATTCGAAACGTCCCGCGATTGCGCCCACACGAAAGCTGCCAGCACTGCAAGCTCTACCTGGTTTTCACTGTCCCTTGGAACTGCATTCGCTGCCGCACAGACATTCGCGCTCTGCAAAAGCCTTGGTTGGTTATGATGCAACAATGCCTATGTGACTGTCGCAGAACCCGGCTGCCAAATTCGAAACGTCCAGCGATTGCGCCCACACGAAAGCTGCCAGCACTGAAAGCTCTACCTGGTTTTCACTGTCCCTTGGAACTGCATTCGCTGCCGCACAGACATTCACGCTATGCAAAAGCTTTTGTTGGTTATGATGCAACAATGCCTATGTGACTGTCGCAGAGCCCGGCTGCCAAATTCGAAACGTCCAGCGACTGAGTCCACACGAAAGCTGCCAGCACTGAAAGCTCTACCTGGTTTTCACTGTCCCTTGGAACTGCATTCGCTGCCACACAGACATTCGCTCTCTGCAAGATGTTTGGTTGGGTATGATGCAACAATGCTTATGTGACTGTCGCAGAGCCCGGCTGCCAAATTCGAAACGTGCCGCGATTGCGCCCACACGAAAGCTGCCAGCACTGAAAGCTCTACCTGGTTTTCACTGTCCCTTGGAACTTGCATTCGCTGCCGCACAGACATTCGCGCTCTGCAAGAGCTTTGATTGTTTATGATGCAACAATGCCTACGTGACTCTGGCAGAGCCCGGCTGCCAAATTCGAAACGTCCAGCGATTGCGCCCACACGAAAGCTGCCAGCACTGAAAGCTCTACCTGGTTTTCACTGTCCCTTGGAACTGCATTCGCTGCCGCACAGACATTAGTGCTCTGCAAATGCCTTGGTTGGTTATGATGCAACAATGCCTATGTGACTGTCGCAGAGCCCGGCTGCCAAATTCGAAACGTCCCGCGATTGCGCCCACACGAAAGCTGCCAGCACTGAAAGCTCTACCTGGTTTTCACTGTCCCTTGGAACTGCATTCGCTGCCGCACAGACATTCGCGCTCTGCAAAAGCCTTGGTTGTTTATGATGCAACAATGCCTATGTGACTGTCGCAGAGCCCGGCTGCCAAATTCGAAACGTCCACCGATTGCGCCCACACGAAAGCTGCCAGCACTGAAAGCTCTACCTGGTTTTCACTGTCCCTTGGAACTGCATTCGCTGCCGCACAGACATTCGTGCTCTGCAAATACCTTGGTTGGTTATGATGCAACAATGCCTATGTGACTGTCGCAGAGCCCGGCTGCCAAATTCGTAACGTCCCGCGATTGCGCCCACACGAAAGCTGCCAGCACTGAAAGCTCTACCTGGTTTTCACTGTCCCTTGGAACTGCATTCGCTGCCGCACAGACATTCGCGTTCTGCAAGGGCTTTAATTGTTTATGATGCAACAATGCCTACGTGACTCTGGCCGAGCCCGGCTGCCAAAGTCGAAACGTCCAGCGATTGCGCCCAGACGAAAGCTGCCAGCACTGAAAGGTCTACCTGGTTTTCACTGTCCCTTGGAACTGCATTCGCTGCCGCACAGACATTCACGCTATGCAAAAGCTTTGGTTGGTTATGATGCAACAATGCCTATGTGACTCTGACCGAGCCCAGCTGCCAAATTCGAAACGTCCCGCGATTGCGCCCACACGAAAGCTGCCAGCACTGAAAGGTCTACCTGGTTTTCACTGTCCCTTGGAACTGCATTCGCTGCCGCACAGACATTCGCGCTCTGCAAAAGCCTTGGTTGTTTATGATGCAACAATGCCTATGTGACTCTGGCCGAGCCCGTCTGCCAAAGTCGAAACGTCCCGCGATTGCGCTCACACGAAAGCTGCCAGCACTGAAAGCTCTACCTGGTTTTCACTGTCCCTTGGAACTGCATTCGCTGCCGCACAGACATTCGCGCTCTGCAAATGCCTTGGTTGGTTATGATGCAACAATGCCTATGTGACTGTCGCAGAGCCCGGCTGCCAAATTCGAAACGTCCAGCGATTGCGCCCACACGAAAGCTGCCAGCACTGAAAGCTCTACCTGGTTTTCACTGTCCCTTGGAACTGCATTCGCTGCCGCACAGATATTCGCTCTCTGCAAGACCTTTTGTTGGTTATGATGCAACAATGCCTATGTGACTCTGGCCGAGCCCAGCTGCGAAATTCGAAACGTCCCGCGATTGCGCCCACACGAAAGCTGCCAGCACTGAAAGCTCTACCTGGTTTTCACTGTCCCTTGGAACTGCATTCGCTGCCGCACAGACATTCGCGCTCTGCAAGAGCTTTGGTTGGTTATGATGCAACAATGCCTATGTGACTGTCGCAGAGCCCGGCTGCCAAATTCGAAACGTCCAGCGATTGCGCCCACACGAAAGCTGCCAGCACTGCAAGATCTACCTGGTTTTCACTGTCCCTTGGAACTGCATTCGCTGCCGCACAGACATTCGCGCTCTGCAAAAGCCTTGGTTGTTTATGATGCAACAATGCCTATGTGACTGTCGCAGAGCCCGGCTGCCAAATTCGAAACGTCCCGCGATTGCGCCCAGACGAAAGCTGCCAGTACTGAAAGGTCTACCTGGTTTTCACTGTCCCTTGGAACTGCATTCGCTGCCGCACAGACATTCGCGCTCTGCAAAAGCCTTGGTTAGTTATGATGCAACAATGCCTATGTGACTGTCGCAGAGCCCGGCTGCCAAATTCGAAACGTCCACCGATTGCGCCCGCACGAAAGCTGCCAGCACTGAAAGGTCTACCTGGTTTTCACTGTCCCTTGGAACTGCATTCGCTGCCGCACAGACATTCGCGCTCTGCAAATGCCTTGGTTGGTTATGATGCAACAATGCCTATGTGACTGTCGCAGAGCCCGGCTGCCAAATTCGAAACGTCCAGCGATTGAGTCCACACGAAAGCTGCCAGCACTGAAAGCTCTACCTGGTTTTCACTGTCCCTTGGAACTGCATTCGCTGCCGCACAGACATTCGCGCTCTGCAAGATGTTTGGTTGGGTATGATGCAACAATGCCTATGTGACTCTGGCCGAGCCCGGCTGCCAAATTCGAAACGTCCAGCGATTACGCCCACACGAATGCTGCCAGCATGAAAGGTCTACCTGGTTTTCACTGTCCCTTGGAACTGCATTCGCTGCCGCACAGACATTCGCGCTCTGTAAAAGCCTTGGTTAGTTATGATGCAACAATGCCTATGTGACTGTCGCAGAGCCCGGCTGCCAAATTCGAAACGTCCCGCGATTGCGCCCACACGAAAGCTGCCAGCACTGAAAGGTCTAACTGGTTTTCACTGTCCCTTGGAACTGCATTCGCTGCCGCACAGACATTCGCGCTCTGCAAATGTCTTGGTTGGTTATGATGCAACAATGCCTATGTGACTGTCGCAGAACCCGGCTGCCAAATTCGAAACGTCCAGCGATTGCGCCCACACGAAAGCTGCCAGCACTGAAAGATCTACATGGTTTTCACTGTCCCTTGGAACTGCATTCGCTGCCGCACAGACATTCGCGCTCTGCAAGAGCTTTCGTTGGTTATGATGCAACAATGCCTATGTGACTGTCGCAGAGCCCGGCTGCCAAATTCGAAACGTCCAGCGACTGAGTCCACACGAAAGCTGCCAGCACTGAAAGCTCTACCTGGTTTTCACTGTCCCTTGGAACTTGCATTCGCTGCCGCACAGACATTCGCGCTCTGCAAGAGCTTTGATTGTTTATGATGCAACAATGCCTACGTGACTCTGGCAGAGCCCGGCTGCCAAATTCGAAACGTCCCGCGATTGCGCCCACACGAAAGCTGCCAGCACTGAAAGCTCTACCTGGTTTTCACTGTCCCTTGGAACTGCATTCGCTGCCGCACAGACATTCGCGCTCTGCAAATGCCTTGGTTGTTTATGATGCAACAATGCCTATGTGACTGTCGCAGAGCCCGGCTGCCAAATTCGAAACGTCCAGCGATTGCGCCCACACGAAAGCTGCCAGCACTGAAAGCTCTACCTGGTTTTCACTGTCCCTTGGAACTGCATTCGCTGCCGCACAGACATTCGCGCTCTGCAAATGCCTTGGTTGGCTATGATGCAACAATGCCTATGTGACTCTGGCAGAGCCCGGCTGCCAAATTCGTAACGTCCAGCGATTGCGCCCACACGAAAGCTGCCAGCATGAAAGCTCTACCTGGTTTTCACTGTCCCTTGGAACTGCATTCGCTGCCGCACAGACATTCGCGCTCTGCAAATGCCTTGGTTGGTTATGATGCAACAATGCCTATGTGACTCTGGCCGAGCCCAGCTGCCAAATTCGAAACGTCCCGCGATTGCGCCCAGACGAAAGCTGCCAGCACTGAAAGGTCTACCTGGTTTTCACTGTCCCTTGGAACTGCATTCGCTGCCGCACAGACATTCACGCTATGCAAAAGCTTTGGTTGGTTATGATGCAACAATGCCTATGTGACTCTGGCCGAGCCCGCCTGCCAAATTCGAAACGTCCAGAGATTGCGCCCACACAAAAGCTGCCAGCACTGAAAGCTCTACCTGGTTTTCACTGTCCCTTGGAACTTCATTCGCTGCCGCACAGATATTCGTGCTCTGCAAGAGCTTTGGTTGGTTATGATGCAACAATGCCTATGTGACTGTCGCAGAGCCCGGCTGCCAAATTCGAAACGTCCCGCGATTGCGCCCACACGAAAGCTGCCAGCACTGAAAGCTCTACCTGGTTTTCACTGTCCCTTGGAACTGCATTCGCTGCCGCACAGACATTCGCGCTCTGCAAGACCTTTTGTTGGTTATGATGCAACAATGCCTATGTGACTGTCGCAGAGCCCGGCTGCCAAATTCGAAACGTCCAGCGATTGCGCCCAGACGAAAGCTGCCAGCACTGAAAGCTCTACCTGGTTTTCACTGTCCCTTGGAACTGCATTCGCTGCCGCACAGACATTCGCGCTCTGCAAATGCCTTGGTTGGTTATGATGCAACAATGCCTATGTGACTGTCGCAGAGCCCGGCTGCCAAATTCGAAACGTCCAGCGATTGCGCCCACACGAAAGCTGCCAGCACTGAAAGCTCTACCTGGTTTTCACTGTCCCTTGGAACTGCATTCGCTGCCGCACAGACATTCGCGCTCTGCAAGAGCTTTGGTTGGTTATGATGCAACAATGCCTATGTGACTGTCGCAGAGCCCGGCTGCCAAATTCGAAACGTCCAGCGACTGAGTCCACACGAAAGCTGCCAGCACTGAAAGCTCTACCTGGTTTTCACTGTCCCTTGGAACTGCATTCGCTGCCGCACAGACATTCGCCCTTTGCAAGATATTTGGTTGGGTATGATGCAACAATGCTTATGTGACTGTCGCAGAGCCCGGCTGCCAAATTCGAAACGTCCCGCGATTGCGCCCACACGAAAGCTGCCAGCACTGAAAGCTCTACCTGGTTTTCACTGTCCCTTGGAACTTGCATTCGCTGCCGCACAGACATTCGCGCTCTGCAAGAGCTTTGGTTGGTTATGATGCAACAATGCCTATGTGACTGTCGCAGAGCCCGGCTGCCAAATTCGAAACGTCCAGCGATTGCGCCCACACGAAAGCTGCCAGCACTGCAAGATCTACCTGGTTTTCACTGTCCCTTGGAACTGCATTCGCTGCCGCACAGACATTCGCGCTCTGCAAAAGCCTTGGTTGTTTATGATGCAACAATGCCTATGTGACTGTCGCAGAGCCCGGCTGCCAAATTCGAAACGTCCCGCGATTGCGCCCAGACGAAAGCTGCCAGCACTGAAAGGTCTACCTGGTTTTCACTGTCCCTTGGAACTGCATTTGCTGCCGCACAGACATTCACGCTATGCAAAAGCTTTGGTTGGTTATGATGCAACAATTCCTATGTGACTCTGACCGAGCCCAGCTGCCAAATTCGAAACGTCCCGCGATTGCGCCCACACGAAAGCTGCCAGCACTGAAAGGTCTACCTGGTTTTCACTGTCCCTTGGAACTGCATTTTCTGCCGCACAGACATTCGCGCTCTGCAAATGCCTTGGTTGGTTATGATGCAACAATGCCTATGTGACTGTCGCAGAGCCCGGCTGCCAAATTCGAAACGTCCAGAGATTGCGCCCACACGAAAGCTGCCAGCACTGAAAGCTCTACCTGGTTTTCACTGTCCCTTGGAACTGCATTCGCTGCCGTACAGACATTTGCGCTCTGCAAGAGCTTTGGTTGGTTATGATGCAACAATGCCTATGTGACTGTCGCAGAGCCCGGCTGCCAAATTCGAAACGTCCAGCGATTGCGCCCACACGAAAGCTGCCAGCACTGAAAGCTCTACCTGGTTTTCACTGTCCCTTGGAACTGCATTCGCTGCCACACAGACATTCGCTCTCTGCAAGAGCTTTGGTTGGTTATGATGCAACAATGCCTATGTGACTGTCGCAGAACCCGGCTGCCAAATTCGAAACGTCCAGCGATTGCGCCCACACGAAAGCTTCCAGCACTGAAAGCTCTACCTGGTTTTCACTGTCCCTTGGAACTGCATTCGCTGCCGCACAGACATTCGCGCTCTGCAAATGCCTGGGTTGGTTATGATGCAACAATGCCTATGTGACTGTCGCAGAGCCCGGCTGCCAAATTCGAAACGTCCAGCGATTTAGTCCACACGAAAGCTGCCAGCACTGAAAGCTCTACCTGGTTTTCACTGTCCTTTGGAACTGCATTCGCTGCCGCACAGACATTCGCGCTCTGCAAAAGCCTTGGTTAGTTATGATGCAACAATGCTTATGTGACTCTGGCAGAGCCCAGCTGCCAAATTCGAAACGTCCCGCGATTGCGCCCACACGAAAGCTGCCAGCACTGAAAGGTCTACCTGGTTTTCACTGTCCCTTGGAACTGCATTCGCTGCCGCACAGACATTCGCACTCTGCAAATGCCTTGGTTGGTTATGATGCAACAATGCCTATGTGACTGTCGCAGAACCCGGCTGCCAAATTCGAAACGTCCAGCGATTGCGCCCACACGAAAGCTGCCAGCACTGAAAGCTCTACCTGGTTTTCACTGTCCCTTGGAACTGCATTCGCTGCCGCACAGACATTCGCGCTCTGCAAATGCCTTGGTTGGTTATGATGCAACAATGCCTATGTGACTGTCGCAGAACCCGGCTGCCAAATTCGAAACGTCCAGCGATTGCGCCCACACGAAAGCTGCCAGCACTGAAAGCTCTACCTGGTTTTCACTGTCCCTTGGAACTGCATTCGCTGCCTCACAGACATTCACGCTATGCAAAAGCTTTGGTTGGTTATGATGCAACAATTCCTATGTGACTCTGACCGAGCCCGGCTGCCAAATTCGAAACGTCCCGCGATTGCGCCCACACGAAAGCTGCCAGCACTGAAAGCTCTACCTGGTTTTCACTGTCCCTTGGAACTGCATTCGCTGCCGCACAGACATTCGCGCTCTGCAAATGCCTTGGTTGGCTATGATGCAACAATGCCTATGTGACTCTGGCAGAGCCCGGCTGCCAAATTCGAAACGTCCAGCGATAGCGCCCACACGAAAGCTGCCAGCACTGAAAGCTCTACCTGGTTTTCACTGTCCCTTGGAACTGCATTCGCTGCCGCACAGACATTCACGCTCTGCAAAAGCCTTGGTTGTTTATGATGCAACAATGCCTATGTGACTCTGGCCGAGCCCAGCTGCCAAATTCGAAACGTCCCGCGATTGCGCCCAGACGAAAGCTGCCAGCACTGAAAGGTCTACCTGGTTTTCACTGTCCCTTGGAACTGCATTTGCTGCCGCACAGACATTCACGCTATGCAAAAGCTTTGGTTGGTTATGATGCAACAATTCCTATGTGACTCTGACCGAGCCCAGCTGCCAAATTCGAAACGTCCCGCGATTGCGCCCACACGAAAGCTGCCAGCACTGAAAGCTCTACCTGGTTTTCACTGTCCCTTGGAACTGCATTCGCTGCCGCACAGACATTTGCGCTCTGCAAGACCTTTGGTTGGTTATGATGCAACAATGCCTATGTGACTGTCGCAGAGCCCGGCTGCCAAATTCGAAACGTCCAGCGATTGCGCCCACACGAAAGCTGCCAGCACTGAAAGCTCTACCTGGTTTTCACTGTCCCTTGGAACTGCATTCGCTGCCGCACAGATATTCGCTCTCTGCAAGACCTTTTGTTGGTTATGATGCAACAATGCCTATGTGACTGTCGCAGAGCCCGGCTGCCAAATTCGAAACGTCCCGCGATTGTGCCCACACGAAAGCTGCCAGCACTGAAAGCTCTACCTGGTTTTCACTGTCCCTTGGAACTGCATTCGCTGCCGCACAGACATTCGCGCTCTGCAAATGCCTTGGTTGGTTATGATGCAACAATGCCTATGTGACTGTCGCAGAACCCGGCTGCCAAATTCGAAACGTCCAGCGATTGCGCCCACACGAAAGCTGCCAGCACTGAAAGCTCTACCTGGTTTTCACTGTCCCTTGGAACTGCATTCGCTGCCGCACAGATATTCGCTCTCTGCAAGACCTTTTGTTGGTTATGATGCAACAATGCCTATGTGACTCTGGCCGAGCCCAGCTGCGAAATTCGAAACGTCCCGCGATTGCGCCCACACGAAAGCTGCCAGCACTGAAAGCTCTACCTGGTTTTCACTGTCCCTTGGAACTGCATTCGCTGCCACACAGACATTCGCTCTCTGCAAGATGTTTGGTTGGTTATGATGCAACAATGCCTATGTGACTGTCGCAGAACCCGGCTGCCAAATTCGAAACGTCCAGCGATTGCGCCCACACGAAAGCTGCCAGCACTGAAAGCTCTACCTGGTTTTCACTGTCCCTTGGAACTGCATTCGCTGCCGCACAGACATTCGCGCTCTGCAAAAGCCTTGGTTGGTTATGATGCAACAATGCCTATGTGACACTCGCAGAGCCCGGCTGCCAAATTCGAAACGTCCAGCGATTGCGCCCACACGAAAGCTGCCAGCACTGAAAGCTCTACATGGTTTTCACTGTCCCTTGGAACTGC
The DNA here is from genome assembly GCF_035582795.1 of Mycteria americana. Classification (NCBI taxonomy): domain Eukaryota; kingdom Metazoa; phylum Chordata; class Aves; order Ciconiiformes; family Ciconiidae; genus Mycteria; species Mycteria americana. The sequence goes on along the minus strand of NW_027445628.1, from coordinate 1,558,822 downwards.
ATTCGCTGCCGCACAGACATTTGCGCTCTGCAAGAGCTTTGGTTGGTTATGATGCAACAATGCCTATGTGACTCTGGCCGAGCCCGGCTGCCAAATTCGAAACGTCCAGCGATTGCGCCCACACGAAAGCTGTCAGCACTGAAAGCTCTACCTGGTTTTCACTGTCCCTTGGAACTGCATTCGCTGCCGCACAGACATTCACGCTCTGCAAGAGCTTTTGTTGGTTATGATGCAACAATGCCTATGTGACTGTCGCAGAGCCCGGCTGCCAAATTCGAAACGTCCAGCGATTGAGTCCATACGAAAGCTGCCAGCACTGAAAGCTCTACCTGGTTTTCACTGTCCCTTGGAACTGCATTCGCTGCCGCACAGACATTCGCCCTCTGCAAGATGTTTGGTTGGGTATGATGCAACAATGCCTATGTGACTCTGGCCGAGCCCGGCTGCCAAATTCGAAACGTCCCGCGATTGCGCCCACACGAAAGCTGCCAGTACTGAAAGCTCTACCTGGTTTTCACTGTCCCTTGGAACTGCATTCGCTGCCGCACAGACATTCGCGCTCTGCAAATGCCTTGGTTGGTTATGATGCAACAATGCCTATGTGACTGTCGCAGAACCCGGCTGCCAAATTCGAAACGTCCAGCGATTGCGCCCACACGAAAGCTGCCAGCACTGAAAGCTCTACATGGTTTTCACTGTCCCTTGGAACTGCATTCGCTGCCGCACAGACATTCACGCTATGCAAAAGCTTTGGTTGGCTATGATGCAACAATACCTATGTGACTCTGGCCGAGCCCAGCTGCCAAATTCGAAACGTCCCGCGATTGCGCCCACACGAAAGCTGCCAGCACTGAAAGCTCTACCTGGTTTTCACTGTCCCTTGGAACTGCATTCGCTGCCGCACAGACATTCGCGCTCTGCAAATGCCTTGGTTGGTTATGATGCAACAATGCCTATGTGACTGTCGCAGAGCCCGGCTGCCAAATTCGAAACGTCCAGCGATTGCGCCCACACGAAAGCTGCCAGCACTGAAAGCTCTACCTGGTTTTCACTGTCCCTTGGAACTGCATTCGCTGCCGCACAGACATTCGCGCTCTGCAAGAGCTTTCGTTGGTTATGATGCAACAATGCCTATGTGACTGTCGCAGAGCCCGGCTGCCAAATTCGAAACGTCCAGCGACTGAGTCCACACGAAAGCTGCCAGCACTGAAAGCTCTACCTGGTTTTCACTGTCCCTTGGAACTGCATTTGCTGCCGCACAGACATTCGCCCTTTGCAAGATATTTGGTTGGGTATGATGCAACAATGCTTATGTGACTGTCGCAGAGCCCGGCTGCCAAATTCGAAACGTCCAGCGACTGAGTCCACACGAAAGCTGCCAGCACTGAAAGCTCTACCTGGTTTTCACTGTCCCTTGGAACTTGCATTCGCTGCCGCACAGACATTCGCGCTCTGCAAGAGCTTTGATTGTTTATGATGCAACAATACCTACGTGACTCTGGCAGAGCCCGGCTGCCAAATTCGAAACGTCCCGCGATTGCGCCCACACGAAAGCTGCCAGCACTGAAAGCTCTACCTGGTTTTCACTGTCCCTTGGAACTGCATTCGCTGCCGCACAGACATTCGCGCTCTGCAAGAGCTTTGGTTGGTTATGATGCAACAATGCCTATGTGACTGTCGCAGAGCCCGGCTGCCAAATTCGAAACGTCCAGCGATTGCGCCCACACGAAAGCTGCCAGCACTGCAAGATCTACCTGGTTTTCACTGTCCCTTGGAACTGCATTCGCTGCCGCACAGACATTCGCGCTCTGCAAAAGCCTTGGTTAGTTATGATGCAACAATGCCTATGTGACTGTCGCAGAGCCCGGCTGCCAAATTCGAAACGTCCACCGATTGCGCCCACACGAAAGCTGCCAGCACTGAAAGGTCTACCTGGTTTTCACTGTCCCTTGGAACTGCATTCGCTGCCGCACAGACATTCGCGCTCTGCAAATGCCTTGGTTGGTTATGATGCAACAATGCCTATGTGACTGTCGCAGAGCCCGGCTGCCAAATTCGAAACGTCCAGCGATTGCGTCCACACGAAAGCTGCCAGCACTGAAAGCTCTACCTGGTTTTCACTGTCCCTTGGAACTGCATTCGCTGCCGCACAGACATTCGCGCTCTGCAAGATGTTTGGTTGGGTATGATGCAACAATGCCTATGTGACTCTGGCCGAGCCCGGCTGCCAAATTCGAAACGTCCAGCGATTACGCCCACACGAATGCTGCCAGCATGAAAGGTCTACCTGGTTTTCACTGTCCCTTGGAACTGCATTCGCTGCCGCACAGACATTCGCGCTCTGTAAAAGCCTTGGTTAGTTATGATGCAACAATGCCTATGTGACTCTGGCCGAGCCCGCCTGCCAAATTCGAAACGTCCCGCGATTGCGCCCACACGAAAGCTGCCAGCACTGAAAGCTCTACCTGGTTTTCACTGTCCCTTGGAACTGCATTCGCTGCCGCACAGACATTCGCGCTCTGCAAATGCCTTGGTTGGCTATGATGCAACAATGCCTATGTGACTGTCGCAGAGCCCGGCTGCCAAATTCGAAACGTCCAGCGATTGCGCCCACACGAAAGCTGCCAGCACTGAAAGGTCTACCTGGTTTTCACTGTACCTTGGAACTGCATTTGCTGCCGCACAGACATTCGCGCTCTGCAAATGCCTTGGTTGGCTATGATGCAACAATGCCTATGTGACTGTCGCAGAGCCCGGCTGCCAAATTCGAAACGTCCAGCGATTGCGCCCACACGAAAGCTGCCAGCATGAAAGCTCTACCTGGTTTTCACTGTCCCTTGGAACTGCATTCGCTGCCGCACAGACATTCGCGCTCTGCAAAAGCCTTGGTTGTTTATGATGCAACAATGCCTATGTGACTCTGGCCGAGCCCAGCTGCCAAATTCGAAACGTCCAGCGATTGCGCCCAGACGAAAGCTGCCAGCACTGAAAGGTCTACCTGGTTTTCACTGTCCCTTGGAACTGCATTCGCTGCCGCACAGACATTCACGCTATGCAAAAGCTTTGGTTGGTTATGATGCAACAATGCCTATGTGACTCTGGCCGAGCCCGCCTGCCAAATTCGAAACGTCCAGAGATTGCGCCCACACAAAAGCTGCCAGCACTGAAAGCTCTACCTGGTTTTCACTGTCCCTTGGAACTTCATTCGCTGCCGCACAGATATTCGTGCTCTGCAAGAGCTTTGGTTGGTTATGATGCAACAATGCCTATGTGACTGTCGCAGAGCCCGGCTGCCAAATTCGAAACGTCCCGCGATTGCGCCCACACGAAAGCTGCCAGTACTGAAAGCTCTACCTGGTTTTCACTGTCCCTTGGAACTGCATTCGCTGCCGCACAGACATTCGCGCTCTGCACATGCCTTGGTTGGTTATGATGCAACAATGCCTATGTGACTGTCGCAGAACCCGGCTGCCAAATTCGAAACGTCCAGCGATTGCGCCCACACGAAAGCTGCCAGCACTGAAAGCTCTACATGGTTTTCACTGTCCCTTGGAACTGCATTCGCTGCCGCACAGACATTCACGCTATGCAAAAGCTTTGGTTGGCTATGATGCAACAATACCTATGTGACTCTGGCCGAGCCCAGCTGCCAAATTCGAAACGTCCCGCGATTGCGCCCACACGAAAGCTGCCAGCACTGAAAGCTCTACCTGGTTTTCACTGTCCCTTGGAACTGCATTCGCTGCCGCACAGACATTCGCGCTCTGCAAATGCCTTGGTTGGTTATGATGCAACAATGCCTATGTGACTGTCGCAGAGCCCGGCTGCCAAATTCGAAACGTCCAGCGATTGCGCCCACACGAAAGCTGCCAGCACTGAAAGCTCTACCTGGTTTTCACTGTCCCTTGGAACTGCATTCGCTGCCGCACAGACATTCGCGCTCTGCAAGAGCTTTCGTTGGTTATGATGCAACAATGCCTATGTGACTGTCGCAGAGCCCGGCTGCCAAATTCGAAACGTCCAGCGACTGAGTCCACACGAAAGCTGCCAGCACTGAAAGCTCTACCTGGTTTTCACTGTCCCTTGGAACTGCATTTGCTGCCGCACAGACATTCGCCCTTTGCAAGATATTTGGTTGGGTATGATGCAACAATGCTTATGTGACTGTCGCAGAGCCCGGCTGCCAAATTCGAAACGTCCCGCGATTGCGCCCACACGAAAGCTGCCAGCACTGAAAGCTCTACCTGGTTTTCACTGTCCCTTGGAACTGCATTCGCTGCCGCACAGACATTCGCGCTCTGCAAGAGCTTTGGTTGGTTATGATGCAACAATGCCTATGTGACTGTCGCAGAGCCCGGCTGCCAAATTCGAAACGTCCAGCGATTGCGCCCACACGAAAGCTGCCAGCACTGCAAGATCTACCTGGTTTTCACTGTCCCTTGGAACTGCATTCGCTGCCGCACAGACATTCGCGCTCTGCAAAAGCCTTGGTTAGTTATGATGCAACAATGCCTATGTGACTGTCGCAGAGCCCGGCTGCCAAATTCGAAACGTCCACCGATTGCGCCCACACGAAAGCTGCCAGCACTGAAAGGTCTACCTGGTTTTCACTGTCCCTTGGAACTGCATTCGCTGCCGCACAGACATTCGCGCTCTGCAAATGCCTTGGTTGGTTATGATGCAACAATGCCTATGTGACTGTCGCAGAGCCCGGCTGCCAAATTCGAAACGTCCAGCGATTGAGTCCACACGAAAGCTGCCAGCACTGAAAGCTCTACCTGGTTTTCACTGTCCCTTGGAACTGCATTCGCTGCCGCACAGACATTCGCGCTCTGCAAGATGTTTTGTTGGGTATGATGCAACAATGCCTATGTGACTCTGGCCGAGCCCGGCTGCCAAATTCGAAACGTCCAGCGATTACACCCACACGAATGCTGCCAGCATGAAAGGTCTACCTGGTTTTCACTGTCCCTTGGAACTGCATTCGCTGCCGCACAGACATTCGCGCTCTGTAAAAGCCTTGGTTAGTTATGATGCAACAATGCCTATGTGACTCTGGCCGAGCCCGCCTGCCAAATTCGAAACGTCCCGCGATTGCGCCCACACAAAAGCTGCCAGCACTGAAAGCTCTACCTGGTTTTCACTGTCCCTTGGAACTTCATTCGCTGCCGCACAGATATTCGTGCTCTGCAAGAGCTTTGGTTGGTTATGATGCAACAATGCCTATGTGACTGTCGCAGAGCCCGGCTGCCAAATTCGAAACGTCCCGCGATTGCGCCCACACGAAAGCTGCCAGCACTGAAAGCTCTACCTGGTTTTCACTGTCCCTTGGAACTGCATTCGCTGCCGCACAGACATTCGCGCTCTGCAAGAGCTTTGGTTGGTTATGATGCAACAATGCCTATGTGACTGTCGCAGAGCCCGGCTGCCAAATTCGAAACGTCCAGCGACTGAGTCCACACGAAAGCTGCCAGCACTGAAAGCTCTACCTGGTTTTCACTGTCCCTTGGAACTGCATTTGCTGCCGCACAGACATTCGCCCTTTGCAAGATATTTGGTTGGGTATGATGCAACAATGCTTATGTGACTGTCGCAGAGCCCGGCTGCCAAATTCGAAACGTCCCGCGATTGCGCCCACACGAAAGCTGCCAGCACTGAAAGCTCTACCTGGTTTTCACTGTCCCTTGGAACTTGCATTCGCTGCCGCACAGACATTCGCGCTCTGCAAGAGCTTTGATTGTTTATGATGCAACAACACCTACGTGACTCTGGCAGAGCCCGGCTGCCAAATTCGAAACGTCCCGCGATTGCGCCCACACGAAAGCTGCCAGCACTGAAAGCTCTACCTGGTTTTCACTGTCCCTTGGAACTGCATTCGCTGTCGCACAGACATTCGCGCTCTGCAAATGCCTTGGTTGGCTATGATGCAACAATGCCTATGTGACTGTCGCAGAGCCCGGCTGCCAAATTCGAAACGTCCAGCGATTGCGCCCACACGAAAGCTGCCAGCACTGCAAGATCTACCTGGTTTTCACTGTCCCTTGGAACTGCATTCGCTGCCGCACAGACATTCGCGCTCTGCAAAAGCCTTGGTTGTTTATGATGCAACAATGCCTATGTGACTGTCGCAGAGCCCGGCTGCCAAATTCGAAACGTCCCGCGATTGCGCCCAGACGAAAGCTGCCAGTACTGAAAGGTCTACCTGGTTTTCACTGTCCCTTGGAACTGCATTCGCTGCCGCACAGACATTCGCGCTCTGCAAAAGCCTTGGTTAGTTATGATGCAACAATGCCTATGTGACTGTCGCAGAGCCCGGCTGCCAAATTCGAAACGTCCACCGATTGCGCCCACACGAAAGCTGCCAGCACTGAAAGGTCTACCTGGTTTTCACTGTCCCTTGGAACTGCATTCGCTGCCGCACAGACATTCGCGCTCTGCAAATGCCTTGGTTGGTTATGATGCAACAATGCCTATGTGACTGTCGCAGAGCCCGGCTGCCAAATTCGAAACGTCCAGCGATTGAGTCCACACGAAAGCTGCCAGCACTGAAAGCTCTACCTGGTTTTCACTGTCCCTTGGAACTGCATTCGCTGCCGCACAGACATTCGCGCTCTGCAAGATGTTTGGTTGGGTATGATGCAACAATACCTATGTGACTCTGGCCGAGCCCGGCTGCCAAATTCGAAACGTCCAGCGATTACGCCCACACGAATGCTGCCAGCATGAAAGGTCTACCTGGTTTTCACTGTCCCTTGGAACTGCATTCGCTGCCGCACAGACATTCGCGCTCTGTAAAAGCCTTGGTTAGGTATGATGCAACAATGCCTATGTGACTGTCGCAGAGCCCGGCTGCCAAATTCGAAACGTCCAGCGATTGCGCCCACACGAAAGCTGCCAGCACTGAAAGCTCTACCTGGTTTTCACTGTCCCTTGGAACTGCATTCGCTGCCGCACAGACATTCACGCTATGCAAAAGCTTTGGTTGGTTATGATGCAACAATACCTATGTGACTCTGGCCGAGCCCGGCTGCCAAATTCGAAACGTCCAGCGATTGCGCCCACACGAAAGCTGCCAGCACTGAAAGCTCTACCTGGTTTTCACTGTCCCTTGGAACTGCATTCGCTGCCGCACAGACATTCACGCTCTGCAAATGCCTTGGTTGGTTATGATGCAACAATGCCTATGTGACTGTCGCAGAGCCCGGCTGCCAAATTCGAAACGTCCAGCGATTGCGCCCACACGAAAGCTGCCAGCACTGAAAGCTCTACCTGGTTTTCACTGTCCCTTGGAACTGCATTCGCTGCCGCACAGACATTCGCGCTCTGCAAGAGCTTTCGTTGGGTATGATGCAACAATGCCTATGTGACTGTCGCAGAGCCCGGCTGCCAAATTCGAAACGTCCAGCGATTGAGTCCACACGAAAGCTGCCAGCAGTGAAAGCTCTACCTGGTTTTCACTGTCCCTTGGAACTTGCATTCGCTGCCGCACAGACATTCGCGCTCTGCAAGAGCTTTGATTGTTTATGATGCAACAATGCCTACGTGACTCTGGCAGAGCCTGGCTGCCAAATTCGAAACGTCCCGCGATTGCGCCCACACGAAAGCTGCCAGCACTGAAAGCTCTACCTGGTTTTCACTGTCCCTTGGAACTGCATTCGCTGCCGCACAGACATTCGCGCTCTGCAAATGCCTTGGTTGGCTATGATGCAACAATGCCTATGTGACTGTCGCAGAGCCCGGCTGCCAAATTCGAAACGTCCAGCGATTGCGCCCACACGAAAGCTGCCAGCACTGAAAGCTCTACCTGGTTTTCACTGTCCCTTGGAACTGCATTCGCTGCCGCACAGACATTCGCGCTCTGCAAATGCCTTGGTTGGCTATGATGCAACAATGCCTATGTGACTCTGGCAGAGCCCGGCTGCCAAATTCGTAACGTCCAGCGATTGCGCCCACACGAAAGCTGCCAGCATGAAAGCTCTACCTGGTTTTCACTGTCCCTTGGAACTGCATTCGCTGCCGCACAGACATTCGCGCTCTGCAAAAGCCTTGGTTGTTTATGATGCAACAATGCCTATGTGACTCTGGCCGAGCCCAGCTGCCAAATTCGAAACGTCCCGCAATTGCGCCCAGACGAAAGCTGCCAGCACTGAAAGGTCTACCTGGTTTTCACTGTCCCTTGGAACTGCATTCGCTGCCGCACAGACATTCACGCTATGCAAAAGCTTTGGTTGGTTATGATGCAACAATGCCTATGTGACTCTGGCCGAGCCCGCCTGCCAAATTCGAAACGTCCAGATATTGCGCCCACACAAAAGCTGCCAGCACTGAAAGCTCTACCTGGTTTTCACTGTCCCTTGGAACTGCATTCGCTGCCGCACAGACATTCGCGCTCTGCAAGACCTTTTGTTGGTTATGATGCAAGAATGCCTATGTGACTGTCGCAGAGCCCGGCTGCCAAATTCGAAACGTCCAGCGATTGCGCCCAGACGAAAGCTGCCAGCACTGAAAGCTCTACCTGGTTTTCACTGTCCCTTGGAACTGCATTCGCTGCCGCACAGACATTCACGCTATGCAAAAGCTTTGGTTGGCTATGATGCAACAATACCTATGTGACTCTGGCCGAGCCCAGCTGCCAAATTCGAAACGTCCCGCGATTGCGCCCACACGAAAGCTGCCAGCACTGAAAGCTCTACCTGGTTTTCACTGTCCCTTGGAACTGCATTCGCTGCCGCACAGACATTCGCGCTCTGCAAATGCCTTGGTTGGTTATGATGCAACAATGCCTATGTGACTGTCGCAGAGCCCGGCTGCCAAATTCGAAACGTCCAGCGATTGCGCCCACACGAAAGCTGCCAGCACTGAAAGCTCTACCTGGTTTTCACTGTCCCTTGGAACTGCATTCGCTGCCGCACAGACATTCGCGCTCTGCAAGAGCTTTCGTTGGTTATGATGCAACAATGCCTATGTGACTGTCGCAGAGCCCGGCTGCCAAATTCGAAACGTCCAGCGACTGAGTCCACACGAAAGCTGCCAGCACTGAAAGCTCTACCTGGTTTTCACTGTCCCTTGGAACTTGCATTCGCTGCCGCACAGACATTCGCGCTCTGCAAGAGCTTTGATTGTTTATGATGCAACAATACCTACGTGACTCTGGCAGAGCCCGGCTGCCAAATTCGAAACGTCCCGCGATTGCGCCCAGACGAAAGCTGCCAGCACTGAAAGGTCTACCTGGTTTTCACTGTCCCTTGGAACTGCATTCGCTGCCGCACAGACATTCGCGCTCTGCAAGAGCTTTGGTTGGTTATGATGCAACAATGCCTATGTGACTGTCGCAGAGCCCGGCTGCCAAATTCGAAACGTCCAGCGATTGCGCCCACACGAAAGCTGCCAGCACTGCAAGATCTACCTGGTTTTCACTGTCCCTTGGAACTGCATTCGCTGCCGCACAGACATTCGCGCTCTGCAAATGCCTTGGTTGGTTATGATGCAACAATGCCTATGTGACTGTCGCAGAGCCCGGCTGCCAAATTCGAAACGTTCCGCGATTGCGCCCACACGAAAGCTGCCAGCACTGAAAGCTCTACCTGGTTTTCACTGTCCCTTGGAACTGCATTCGCTGCCGTACAGACATTTGCGCTCTGCAAGACCTTTGGTTGGTTATGATGCAACAATGCCTATGTGACTGTCGCAGAGCCCGGCTGCCAAATTCGAAACGTCCAGCGATTGCGCCCACACGAAAGCTGCCAGCACTGAAAGCTCTACCTGGTTTTCACTGTCCCTTGGAACTGCATTCGCTGCCGCACAGACATTCGCGCTCTGCAAAAGCCTTGGTTGTTTATGATGCAACAATGCCTATGTGACTCTGGCCGAGCCCGGCTGCCAAATTCGAAACGTCCAGCGATTGCGCCCACACGAAAGCTGCCAGCACTGAAAGCTCTACCTGGTTTTCACTGTCCCTTGGAACTGCATTCGCTGCCGCACAGACATTCGTGCTCTGCAAAAGCCTTGGTTGTTTATGATGCAACAATGCCTATGTGACTCTGGCCGAGCCCGTCTGCCAAATTCGAAACGTCCAGCGATAGCGCCCACACGAAAGCTGCCAGCACTGGAAGCTCTACCTGGTTTTCACTGTCCCTTGGAACTGCATTCGCTGCCGCACAGACATTCGCGCTCTGCAAAAGCCTTGGTTAGTTATGATGCAACAATGCCTATGTGACTCTGACAGAGCCCGGCTGCCAAATTCGAAACGTCCAGCGATAGCGCCCACACGAAAGCTGCCAGTACTGAAAGCTCTACCTGGTTTTCACTGTCCCTTGGAACTGCATTCGCTGCCGCACAGACATTCGCTCTCTGCAAGACCTTTTGTTGGTTATGATGCAACAATGCCTATGTGACTGTCGCAGAGCCCGGCTGCCAAATTCGAAACGTCCAGCGATTGCGCCCACACGAAAGCTGCCAGCACTGAAAGCTCTACCTGGTTTTCACTGTCCCTTGGAACTGCATTCGCTGCCGCACAGACATTCGCGCTCTGCAAATGCCTTGGTTGGTTATGATGCAACAATGCCTATGTGACTGTCGCAGAACCCGGCTGCCAAATTCGAAACGTCCAGAGATTGCGCCCACACGAAAGCTGCCAGCACTGAAAGCTCTACCTGGTTTTCACTGTCCCTTGGAACTGCATTCGCTGCCGCACAGACATTCGCGCTCTGCAAAAGCCTTGGTTGTTTATGATGCAACAATGCCTATGTGACTCTGGCCGAGCCCGGCTGCCAAATTCGAAACGTCCCGCGATTGCGCCCACACGAAAGCTGCCAGCACTGAAAGGTCTACCTGGTTTTCACTGTCCCTTGGAACTGCATTCGCTGCCGCACAGACATTCGCGCTCTGCAAAAGCCTTGGTTGGTTATGATGCAACAATGCCTATGTGACTGTCGCAGAGCCCGGCTGCCAAATTCGAAACGTCCAGCGATTGCGCCCACACGAAAGCTGCCAGCACTGAAAGCTCTACCTGGTTTTCACTGTCCCTTGGAACTGCATTCGCTGCCGCACAGATATTCGCTCTCTGCAAGAGCTTTGGTTGGTTATGATGCAACAATGCCTATGTGACTGTCGCAGAGCCCGGCTGCCAAATTCGAAACGTCCAGCGATTGCGCCCACACGAAAGCTGCCAGCACTGAAAGCTCTACCTGGTTTTCACTGTCCCTTGGAACTGCATTCGCTGCCGCACAGACATTCGCTCTCTGCAAGATGTTTGGTTGGTTATGATGCAACAATGCCTATGTGACTGAGGCAGAACCCGGCTGCCAAATTCGAAACGTCCAGCGATTGCGCCCACACGAAAGCTGCCAGCACTGAAAGCTCTACCTGGTTTTCACTGTCCCTTGGAACTGCATTCGCTGCCGCACAGACATTCGCGCTCTGCAAAAGCCTTGGTTGTTTATGATGCAACAATTCCTATGTGACTCTGGCCGAGCCCGGCTGCCAAAGTCGAAACGTCCAGCGATTGCGCCCACACGAAAGCTGCCAGCACTGAAAGCTCTACCTGGTTTTCACTGTCCCTTGGAACTGCATTCGCTGCCGCACAGACATTCGCGCTCTGCAAAAGCCTTGGTTAGTTATGATGCAACAATGCCTCTGTGACTCTGACAGAGCCCGGCTGCCAAATTCGAAACGTCCAGCGATAGCGCCCACACGAAAGCTGCCAGCACTGAAAGCTCTACCTGGTTTTCACTGTCCCTTGGAACTGCATTCGCTGCCGCACAGACATTCGCGCTCTGCAAATGCCTTGGTTGGTTATGATGCAACAATGCCTATGTGAGTGTCGAAGAGCCCGGCTGCCAAATTCGAAACGTCCAGAGATTGCGCCCACACGAAAGCTGCCAGCACTGAAAGCTCTACCTGGTTTTCACTGTCCCTTGGAACTGCATTCGCTGCCGCACAGACATTCGCGCTCTGCAAAAGCCTTGGTTAGTTATGATGCAACAATGCTTATGTGACTCTGGCAGAGCCCAGCTGCCAAATTCGAAACGTCCCGCGATTGCGCCCACACGAAAGCTGCCAGCACTGAAAGGTCTACCTGGTTTTCACTTTCCCTTGGAACTGCATTCGCTGCCGAACAGACATTCACGCTCTGCAAATGCCTTGGTTGGTTATGATGCAACAATGCCTATGTGACTGTCGCAGAGCCCGGCTGCCAAATTCGAAATGTCCAGTGATTGCGCCCACACGAATACTGGAAGCACTGAAAGCTCTACCTGGTTTTCACTGTCCCTTGGAAGTGCATTCGCTGCCGCACAGACATTCACGCTCTGCAAGAGCTTTGGTTGGTTATGATGCAACAATGCCTATGTGACTGTCGCAGAACCCGGCTGCCAAATTCGAAACCTCCAGAGACTGCGCCCACACGAAAGCTGCCAGTACTGAAAGGTCTACCTGGTTTTCACTGTCCCTTGGAACTGCATTCGCTGCCGCACAGACATTCACGCTCTGCAAGAGCTTTGGTTGATTATGATGCAACAATACCTATGTGACTCTGGCCGAGCCCGGCTGCCAAATTCGAAACGTCCAGCGATTGCGCCCACACGAAAGCTGCCAGCACTGAAAGGTCTACCTGGTTTTCACTGTCCCTTCGAACTGCATTCGCTGCCGCACAGATATTTGCGCTCTGCAAGAGCTTTGGTTGGTTATGATGCAACAATGCCTATGTGACTGTCGCAGAGCCCGGCTGCCAAATTCGAAACGTCCAGCGACTGCGCCCACACGAAAGCTGCCAACACTGAAAGCTCTACCTGGTTTTCACTGTCCCTTGGAACTGCATTCGCTGCCGCACAGACATTCGCGCTCTGCAAATGCCTTGGCTGATTATGATGCAACAATACCTATGTGACTCTGCAGAACTCGGCTGCCAAATTCGAAACGTCCAGCGATAGCGCCCACACGAAAGCTGCCAGCACCGAAAGCTCTACCTGGTTTTCACTGTCCCTTGGAACTGCATTCGCTGCCGCACAGACATTCGCCCTCTGCAAGAGCTTTGGTTGGTTATGATGCAACAATGCCTATGTGACTGTCGCAGAACCCGGCTGCCAAATTCGAAACGTCCAGCGATTGCGCCCACACGAAAGCTGCCAGCTCTGAAAGCTCTACCTGGTTTTCACTGTCCCTTGGAACTGCATTCGCTGCCGCACAGACATTCGCGCTCTGCAAAAGCCTTGGTTGTTTATGATGCAACAATGCCTATGTGACTGTCGCAGAGCCCGGCTGCCAAATTCGAAACGTCCCGCGATTGCGCCCAGACGAAAGCTGCCAGTACTGAAAGGTCTACCTGGTTTTCACTGTCCCTTGGAACTGCATTCGCTGCCGCACAGACATTCGCGCTCTGCAAAAGCCTTGGTTAGTTATGATGCAACAATGCCTATGTGACTGTCGCAGAGCCCGGCTGCCAAATTCGAAACGTCCAGCGATTGCGCCCACACGAAAGCTGCCAGCACTGAAAGGTCTACCTGGTTTTCACTGTCCCTTGGAACTGCATTCGCTGCCGCACAGACATTTGCGCTCTGCAAGAGCTTTGGTTGTTTATGATGCAACAATTCCTATGTGACTCTGGCAGAGCCCGGCTGCCAAATTCGAAACGTCCAGCGATAGCGCCCACACGAAAGCTGCCAGCACTGCAAGTTCTACCTGGTTTTCACTGTCCCTTGGAACTGCATTCGCTGCCGCACAGACATTCGCGCTCTGCAAATGCCTTGGTTGTTTATGATGCAACAATGCCTATGTGACTGTCGCAGAGCCCGGCTGCCAAATTCGAAACGTCCAGCGATTGCGCCCACACGAAAGCTGCCAGCACTGAAAGGTCTACCTGGTTTTCACTGTCCCTTGGAACTGCATTCGCTGCCGCACAGACATTCGCGCTCTGCAAATGCCTTGGTTGGCTATGATGCAACAATGCCTATGTGACTCTGGCAGAGCCCGGCTGCCAAATTCGTAACGTCCAGCGATTGCGCCCACACGAAAGCTGCCAGCATGAAAGCTCTACCTGGTTTTCACTGTCCCTTGGAACTGCATTCGCTGCCGCACAGACATTCGCGCTCTGCAAATGCCTTGGTTGGTTATGATGCAACAATGCCTATGTGACTCTGGCCGAGCCCAGCTGCCAAATTCGAAACGTCCCGCGATTGCGCCCAGACGAAAGCTGCCAGCACTGAAAGGTCTACCTGGTTTTCACTGTCCCTTGGAACTGCATTCGCTGCCGCACAGACATTCACGCTATGCAAAAGCTTTGGTTGGTTATGATGCAACAATGCCTATGTGACTCTGGCCGAGCCCGCCTGCCAAATTCGAAACGTCCAGAGATTGCGCCCACACAAAAGCTGCCAGCACTGAAAGCTCTACCTGGTTTTCACTGTCCCTTGGAACTTCATTCGCTGCCGCACAGATATTCGTGCTCTGCAAGAGCTTTGGTTGGTTATGATGCAACAATGCCTATGTGACTGTCGCAGAGCCCGGCTGCCAAATTCGAAACGTCCCGCGATTGCGCCCACACGAAAGCTGCCAGCACTGAAAGCTCTACCTGGTTTTCACTGTCCCTTGGAACTGCATTCGCTGCCGCACAGACATTCGCGCTCTGCAAGACCTTTTGTTGGTTATGATGCAACAATGCCTATGTGACTGTCGCAGAGCCCGGCTGCCAAATTCGAAACGTCCAGCGATTGCGCCCAGACGAAAGCTGCCAGCACTGAAAGCTCTACCTGGTTTTCACTGTCCCTTGGAACTGCATTCGCTGCCGCACAGACATTCGCGCTCTGCAAATGCCTTGGTTGGTTATGATGCAACAATGCCTATGTGACTGTCGCAGAGCCCGGCTGCCAAATTCGAAACGTCCAGCGATTGCGCCCACACGAAAGCTGCCAGCACTGAAAGCTCTACCTGGTTTTCACTGTCCCTTGGAACTGCATTCGCTGCCGCACAGACATTCGCGCTCTGCAAGAGCTTTGGTTGGTTATGATGCAACAATGCCTATGTGACTGTCGCAGAGCCCGGCTGCCAAATTCGAAACGTCCAGCGACTGAGTCCACACGAAAGCTGCCAGCACTGAAAGCTCTACCTGGTTTTCACTGTCCCTTGGAACTGCATTCGCTGCCGCACAGACATTCGCCCTTTGCAAGATATTTGGTTGGGTATGATGCAACAATGCTTATGTGACTGTCGCAGAGCCCGGCTGCCAAATTCGAAACGTCCCGCGATTGCGCCCACACGAAAGCTGCCAGCACTGAAAGCTCTACCTGGTTTTCACTGTCCCTTGGAACTTGCATTCGCTGCCGCACAGACATTCGCGCTCTGCAAGAGCTTTGGTTGGTTATGATGCAACAATGCCTATGTGACTGTCGCAGAGCCCGGCTGCCAAATTCGAAACGTCCAGCGATTGCGCCCACACGAAAGCTGCCAGCACTGCAAGATCTACCTGGTTTTCACTGTCCCTTGGAACTGCATTCGCTGCCGCACAGACATTCGCGCTCTGCAAAAGCCTTGGTTGTTTATGATGCAACAATGCCTATGTGACTGTCGCAGAGCCCGGCTGCCAAATTCGAAACGTCCCGCGATTGCGCCCAGACGAAAGCTGCCAGCACTGAAAGGTCTACCTGGTTTTCACTGTCCCTTGGAACTGCATTTGCTGCCGCACAGACATTCACGCTATGCAAAAGCTTTGGTTGGTTATGATGCAACAATTCCTATGTGACTCTGACCGAGCCCAGCTGCCAAATTCGAAACGTCCCGCGATTGCGCCCACACGAAAGCTGCCAGCACTGAAAGGTCTACCTGGTTTTCACTGTCCCTTGGAACTGCATTTTCTGCCGCACAGACATTCGCGCTCTGCAAATGCCTTGGTTGGTTATGATGCAACAATGCCTATGTGACTGTCGCAGAGCCCGGCTGCCAAATTCGAAACGTCCAGAGATTGCGCCCACACGAAAGCTGCCAGCACTGAAAGCTCTACCTGGTTTTCACTGTCCCTTGGAACTGCATTCGCTGCCGTACAGACATTTGCGCTCTGCAAGAGCTTTGGTTGGTTATGATGCAACAATGCCTATGTGACTGTCGCAGAGCCCGGCTGCCAAATTCGAAACGTCCAGCGATTGCGCCCACACGAAAGCTGCCAGCACTGAAAGCTCTACCTGGTTTTCACTGTCCCTTGGAACTGCATTCGCTGCCACACAGACATTCGCTCTCTGCAAGAGCTTTGGTTGGTTATGATGCAACAATGCCTATGTGACTGTCGCAGAACCCGGCTGCCAAATTCGAAACGTCCAGCGATTGCGCCCACACGAAAGCTTCCAGCACTGAAAGCTCTACCTGGTTTTCACTGTCCCTTGGAACTGCATTCGCTGCCGCACAGACATTCGCGCTCTGCAAATGCCTGGGTTGGTTATGATGCAACAATGCCTATGTGACTGTCGCAGAGCCCGGCTGCCAAATTCGAAACGTCCAGCGATTTAGTCCACACGAAAGCTGCCAGCACTGAAAGCTCTACCTGGTTTTCACTGTCCTTTGGAACTGCATTCGCTGCCGCACAGACATTCGCGCTCTGCAAAAGCCTTGGTTAGTTATGATGCAACAATGCTTATGTGACTCTGGCAGAGCCCAGCTGCCAAATTCGAAACGTCCCGCGATTGCGCCCACACGAAAGCTGCCAGCACTGAAAGGTCTACCTGGTTTTCACTGTCCCTTGGAACTGCATTCGCTGCCGCACAGACATTCGCACTCTGCAAATGCCTTGGTTGGTTATGATGCAACAATGCCTATGTGACTGTCGCAGAACCCGGCTGCCAAATTCGAAACGTCCAGCGATTGCGCCCACACGAAAGCTGCCAGCACTGAAAGCTCTACCTGGTTTTCACTGTCCCTTGGAACTGCATTCGCTGCCGCACAGACATTCGCGCTCTGCAAATGCCTTGGTTGGTTATGATGCAACAATGCCTATGTGACTGTCGCAGAACCCGGCTGCCAAATTCGAAACGTCCAGCGATTGCGCCCACACGAAAGCTGCCAGCACTGAAAGCTCTACCTGGTTTTCACTGTCCCTTGGAACTGCATTCGCTGCCTCACAGACATTCACGCTATGCAAAAGCTTTGGTTGGTTATGATGCAACAATTCCTATGTGACTCTGACCGAGCCCGGCTGCCAAATTCGAAACGTCCCGCGATTGCGCCCACACGAAAGCTGCCAGCACTGAAAGCTCTACCTGGTTTTCACTGTCCCTTGGAACTGCATTCGCTGCCGCACAGACATTCGCGCTCTGCAAATGCCTTGGTTGGCTATGATGCAACAATGCCTATGTGACTCTGGCAGAGCCCGGCTGCCAAATTCGAAACGTCCAGCGATAGCGCCCACACGAAAGCTGCCAGCACTGAAAGCTCTACCTGGTTTTCACTGTCCCTTGGAACTGCATTCGCTGCCGCACAGACATTCACGCTCTGCAAAAGCCTTGGTTGTTTATGATGCAACAATGCCTATGTGACTCTGGCCGAGCCCAGCTGCCAAATTCGAAACGTCCCGCGATTGCGCCCAGACGAAAGCTGCCAGCACTGAAAGGTCTACCTGGTTTTCACTGTCCCTTGGAACTGCATTTGCTGCCGCACAGACATTCACGCTATGCAAAAGCTTTGGTTGGTTATGATGCAACAATTCCTATGTGACTCTGACCGAGCCCAGCTGCCAAATTCGAAACGTCCCGCGATTGCGCCCACACGAAAGCTGCCAGCACTGAAAGCTCTACCTGGTTTTCACTGTCCCTTGGAACTGCATTCGCTGCCGCACAGACATTTGCGCTCTGCAAGACCTTTGGTTGGTTATGATGCAACAATGCCTATGTGACTGTCGCAGAGCCCGGCTGCCAAATTCGAAACGTCCAGCGATTGCGCCCACACGAAAGCTGCCAGCACTGAAAGCTCTACCTGGTTTTCACTGTCCCTTGGAACTGCATTCGCTGCCGCACAGATATTCGCTCTCTGCAAGACCTTTTGTTGGTTATGATGCAACAATGCCTATGTGACTGTCGCAGAGCCCGGCTGCCAAATTCGAAACGTCCCGCGATTGTGCCCACACGAAAGCTGCCAGCACTGAAAGCTCTACCTGGTTTTCACTGTCCCTTGGAACTGCATTCGCTGCCGCACAGACATTCGCGCTCTGCAAATGCCTTGGTTGGTTATGATGCAACAATGCCTATGTGACTGTCGCAGAACCCGGCTGCCAAATTCGAAACGTCCAGCGATTGCGCCCACACGAAAGCTGCCAGCACTGAAAGCTCTACCTGGTTTTCACTGTCCCTTGGAACTGCATTCGCTGCCGCACAGATATTCGCTCTCTGCAAGACCTTTTGTTGGTTATGATGCAACAATGCCTATGTGACTCTGGCCGAGCCCAGCTGCGAAATTCGAAACGTCCCGCGATTGCGCCCACACGAAAGCTGCCAGCACTGAAAGCTCTACCTGGTTTTCACTGTCCCTTGGAACTGCATTCGCTGCCACACAGACATTCGCTCTCTGCAAGATGTTTGGTTGGTTATGATGCAACAATGCCTATGTGACTGTCGCAGAACCCGGCTGCCAAATTCGAAACGTCCAGCGATTGCGCCCACACGAAAGCTGCCAGCACTGAAAGCTCTACCTGGTTTTCACTGTCCCTTGGAACTGCATTCGCTGCCGCACAGACATTCGCGCTCTGCAAAAGCCTTGGTTGGTTATGATGCAACAATGCCTATGTGACACTCGCAGAGCCCGGCTGCCAAATTCGAAACGTCCAGCGATTGCGCCCACACGAAAGCTGCCAGCACTGAAAGCTCTACATGGTTTTCACTGTCCCTTGGAACTGCATTCGCTGCCGCACAGACATTTGCGCTCTGCAAGAGCTTTGGTTGGTTATGATGCAACAATGCCTATGTGACTCTGGCCGAGCCCGGCTGCCAAATTCGAAACGTCCAGCGATTGCGCCCACACGAAAGCTGTCAGCACTGAAAGCTCTACCTGGTTTTCACTGTCCCTTGGAACTGCATTCGCTGCCGCACAGACATTTGCGCTCTGCAAGAGCTTTGGTTGGTTATGATGCAACAATGCCTATGTGACTGTCGCAGAGCCCGGCTGCCAAATTCGAAACGTCCAGCGATTGAGTCCATACGAAAGCTGCCAGCACTGAAAGCTCTACCTGGTTTTCACTGTCCCTTGGAACTGCATTCGCTGCCGCACAGACATTCGCCCTCTGCAAGATGTTTGGTTGGGTATGATGCAACAATGCCTATGTGACTCTGGCCGAGCCCGGCTGCCAAATTCGAAACGTCCCGCGATTGCGCCCACACGAAAGCTGCCAGTACTGAAAGCTCTACCTGGTTTTCACTGTCCCTTGGAACTGCATTCGCTGCCGCACAGACATTCGCGCTCTGCAAATGCCTTGGTTGGTTATGATGCAACAATGCCTATGTGACTGTCGCAGAACCCGGCTGCCAAATTCGAAACGTCCAGCGATTGCGCCCACACGAAAGCTGCCAGCACTGAAAGCTCTACATGGTTTTCACTGTCCCTTGGAACTGCATTCGCTGCCGCACAGACATTCACGCTATGCAAAAGCTTTGGTTGGCTATGATGCAACAATACCTATGTGACTCTGGCCGAGCCCAGCTGCCAAATTCGAAACGTCCCGCGATTGCGCCCACACGAAAGCTGCCAGCACTGAAAGCTCTACCTGGTTTTCACTGTCCCTTGGAACTGCATTCGCTGCCGCACAGACATTCGCGCTCTGCAAATGCCTTGGTTGGTTATGATGCAACAATGCCTATGTGACTGTCGCAGAGCCCGGCTGCCAAATTCGAAACGTCCAGCGATTGCGCCCACACGAAAGCTGCCAGCACTGAAAGCTCTACCTGGTTTTCACTGTCCCTTGGAACTGCATTCGCTGCCGCACAGACATTCGCGCTCTGCAAGAGCTTTCGTTGGTTATGATGCAACAATGCCTATGTGACTGTCGCAGAGCCCGGCTGCCAAATTCGAAACGTCCAGCGACTGAGTCCACACGAAAGCTGCCAGCACTGAAAGCTCTACCTGGTTTTCACTGTCCCTTGGAACTGCATTTGCTGCCGCACAGACATTCGCCCTTTGCAAGATATTTGGTTGGGTATGATGCAACAATGCTTATGTGACTGTCGCAGAGCCCGGCTGCCAAATTCGAAACGTCCAGCGACTGAGTCCACACGAAAGCTGCCAGCACTGAAAGCTCTACCTGGTTTTCACTGTCCCTTGGAACTTGCATTCGCTGCCGCACAGACATTCGCGCTCTGCAAGAGCTTTGATTGTTTATGATGCAACAATACCTACGTGACTCTGGCAGAGCCCGGCTGCCAAATTCGAAACGTCCCGCGATTGCGCCCACACGAAAGCTGCCAGCACTGAAAGCTCTACCTGGTTTTCACTGTCCCTTGGAACTGCATTCGCTGCCGCACAGACATTCGCGCTCTGCAAGAGCTTTGGTTGGTTATGATGCAACAATGCCTATGTGACTGTCGCAGAGCCCGGCTGCCAAATTCGAAACGTCCAGCGATTGCGCCCACACGAAAGCTGCCAGCACTGCAAGATCTACCTGGTTTTCACTGTCCCTTGGAACTGCATTCGCTGCCGCACAGACATTCGCGCTCTGCAAAAGCCTTGGTTAGTTATGATGCAACAATGCCTATGTGACTGTCGCAGAGCCCGGCTGCCAAATTCGAAACGTCCACCGATTGCGCCCACACGAAAGCTGCCAGCACTGAAAGGTCTACCTGGTTTTCACTGTCCCTTGGAACTGCATTCGCTGCCGCACAGACATTCGCGCTCTGCAAATGCCTTGGTTGGTTATGATGCAACAATGCCTATGTGACTGTCGCAGAGCCCGGCTGCCAAATTCGAAACGTCCAGCGATTGCGTCCACACGAAAGCTGCCAGCACTGAAAGCTCTACCTGGTTTTCACTGTCCCTTGGAACTGCATTCGCTGCCGCACAGACATTCGCGCTCTGCAAGATGTTTGGTTGGGTATGATGCAACAATGCCTATGTGACTCTGGCCGAGCCCGGCTGCCAAATTCGAAACGTCCAGCGATTACGCCCACACGAATGCTGCCAGCATGAAAGGTCTACCTGGTTTTCACTGTCCCTTGGAACTGCATTCGCTGCCGCACAGACATTCGCGCTCTGTAAAAGCCTTGGTTAGTTATGATGCAACAATGCCTATGTGACTCTGGCCGAGCCCGCCTGCCAAATTCGAAACGTCCCGCGATTGCGCCCACACGAAAGCTGCCAGCACTGAAAGCTCTACCTGGTTTTCACTGTCCCTTGGAACTGCATTCGCTGCCGCACAGACATTCGCGCTCTGCAAATGCCTTGGTTGGCTATGATGCAACAATGCCTATGTGACTGTCGCAGAGCCCGGCTGCCAAATTCGAAACGTCCAGCGATTGCGCCCACACGAAAGCTGCCAGCACTGAAAGGTCTACCTGGTTTTCACTGTACCTTGGAACTGCATTTGCTGCCGCACAGACATTCGCGCTCTGCAAATGCCTTGGTTGGCTATGATGCAACAATGCCTATGTGACTGTCGCAGAGCCCGGCTGCCAAATTCGAAACGTCCAGCGATTGCGCCCACACGAAAGCTGCCAGCATGAAAGCTCTACCTGGTTTTCACTGTCCCTTGGAACTGCATTCGCTGCCGCACAGACATTCGCGCTCTGCAAAAGCCTTGGTTGTTTATGATGCAACAATGCCTATGTGACTCTGGCCGAGCCCAGCTGCCAAATTCGAAACGTCCAGCGATTGCGCCCAGACGAAAGCTGCCAGCACTGAAAGGTCTACCTGGTTTTCACTGTCCCTTGGAACTGCATTCGCTGCCGCACAGACATTCACGCTATGCAAAAGCTTTGGTTGGTTATGATGCAACAATGCCTATGTGACTCTGGCCGAGCCCGCCTGCCAAATTCGAAACGTCCAGAGATTGCGCCCACACAAAAGCTGCCAGCACTGAAAGCTCTACCTGGTTTTCACTGTCCCTTGGAACTTCATTCGCTGCCGCACAGATATTCGTGCTCTGCAAGAGCTTTGGTTGGTTATGATGCAACAATGCCTATGTGACTGTCGCAGAGCCCGGCTGCCAAATTCGAAACGTCCCGCGATTGCGCCCACACGAAAGCTGCCAGTACTGAAAGCTCTACCTGGTTTTCACTGTCCCTTGGAACTGCATTCGCTGCCGCACAGACATTCGCGCTCTGCACATGCCTTGGTTGGTTATGATGCAACAATGCCTATGTGACTGTCGCAGAACCCGGCTGCCAAATTCGAAACGTCCAGCGATTGCGCCCACACGAAAGCTGCCAGCACTGAAAGCTCTACATGGTTTTCACTGTCCCTTGGAACTGCATTCGCTGCCGCACAGACATTCACGCTATGCAAAAGCTTTGGTTGGCTATGATGCAACAATACCTATGTGACTCTGGCCGAGCCCAGCTGCCAAATTCGAAACGTCCCGCGATTGCGCCCACACGAAAGCTGCCAGCACTGAAAGCTCTACCTGGTTTTCACTGTCCCTTGGAACTGCATTCGCTGCCGCACAGACATTCGCGCTCTGCAAGAGCTTTCGTTGGTTATGATGCAACAATGCCTATGTGACTGTCGCAGAGCCCGGCTGCCAAATTCGAAACGTCCAGCGACTGAGTCCACACGAAAGCTGCCAGCACTGAAAGCTCTACCTGGTTTTCACTGTCCCTTGGAACTGCATTTGCTGCCGCACAGACATTCGCCCTTTGCAAGATATTTGGTTGGGTATGATGCAACAATGCTTATGTGACTGTCGCAGAGCCCGGCTGCCAAATTCGAAACGTCCCGCGATTGCGCCCACACGAAAGCTGCCAGCACTGAAAGCTCTACCTGGTTTTCACTGTCCCTTGGAACTGCATTCGCTGCCGCACAGACATTCGCGCTCTGCAAGAGCTTTGGTTGGTTATGATGCAACAATGCCTATGTGACTGTCGCAGAGCCCGGCTGCCAAATTCGAAACGTCCAGCGATTGCGCCCACACGAAAGCTGCCAGCACTGCAAGATCTACCTGGTTTTCACTGTCCCTTGGAACTGCATTCGCTGCCGCACAGACATTCGCGCTCTGCAAAAGCCTTGGTTAGTTATGATGCAACAATGCCTATGTGACTGTCGCAGAGCCCGGCTGCCAAATTCGAAACGTCCACCGATTGCGCCCACACGAAAGCTGCCAGCACTGAAAGGTCTACCTGGTTTTCACTGTCCCTTGGAACTGCATTCGCTGCCGCACAGACATTCGCGCTCTGCAAATGCCTTGGTTGGTTATGATGCAACAATGCCTATGTGACTGTCGCAGAGCCCGGCTGCCAAATTCGAAACGTCCAGCGATTGAGTCCACACGAAAGCTGCCAGCACTGAAAGCTCTACCTGGTTTTCACTGTCCCTTGGAACTGCATTCGCTGCCGCACAGACATTCGCGCTCTGCAAGATGTTTTGTTGGGTATGATGCAACAATGCCTATGTGACTCTGGCCGAGCCCGGCTGCCAAATTCGAAACGTCCAGCGATTACACCCACACGAATGCTGCCAGCATGAAAGGTCTACCTGGTTTTCACTGTCCCTTGGAACTGCATTCGCTGCCGCACAGACATTCGCGCTCTGTAAAAGCCTTGGTTAGTTATGATGCAACAATGCCTATGTGACTCTGGCCGAGCCCGCCTGCCAAATTCGAAACGTCCCGCGATTGCGCCCACACAAAAGCTGCCAGCACTGAAAGCTCTACCTGGTTTTCACTGTCCCTTGGAACTTCATTCGCTGCCGCACAGATATTCGTGCTCTGCAAGAGCTTTGGTTGGTTATGATGCAACAATGCCTATGTGACTGTCGCAGAGCCCGGCTGCCAAATTCGAAACGTCCCGCGATTGCGCCCACACGAAAGCTGCCAGCACTGAAAGCTCTACCTGGTTTTCACTGTCCCTTGGAACTGCATTCGCTGCCGCACAGACATTCGCGCTCTGCAAGAGCTTTGGTTGGTTATGATGCAACAATGCCTATGTGACTGTCGCAGAGCCCGGCTGCCAAATTCGAAACGTCCAGCGACTGAGTCCACACGAAAGCTGCCAGCACTGAAAGCTCTACCTGGTTTTCACTGTCCCTTGGAACTGCATTTGCTGCCGCACAGACATTCGCCCTTTGCAAGATATTTGGTTGGGTATGATGCAACAATGCTTATGTGACTGTCGCAGAGCCCGGCTGCCAAATTCGAAACGTCCCGCGATTGCGCCCACACGAAAGCTGCCAGCACTGAAAGCTCTACCTGGTTTTCACTGTCCCTTGGAACTTGCATTCGCTGCCGCACAGACATTCGCGCTCTGCAAGAGCTTTGATTGTTTATGATGCAACAACACCTACGTGACTCTGGCAGAGCCCGGCTGCCAAATTCGAAACGTCCCGCGATTGCGCCCACACGAAAGCTGCCAGCACTGAAAGCTCTACCTGGTTTTCACTGTCCCTTGGAACTGCATTCGCTGTCGCACAGACATTCGCGCTCTGCAAATGCCTTGGTTGGCTATGATGCAACAATGCCTATGTGACTGTCGCAGAGCCCGGCTGCCAAATTCGAAACGTCCAGCGATTGCGCCCACACGAAAGCTGCCAGCACTGCAAGATCTACCTGGTTTTCACTGTCCCTTGGAACTGCATTCGCTGCCGCACAGACATTCGCGCTCTGCAAAAGCCTTGGTTGTTTATGATGCAACAATGCCTATGTGACTGTCGCAGAGCCCGGCTGCCAAATTCGAAACGTCCCGCGATTGCGCCCAGACGAAAGCTGCCAGTACTGAAAGGTCTACCTGGTTTTCACTGTCCCTTGGAACTGCATTCGCTGCCGCACAGACATTCGCGCTCTGCAAAAGCCTTGGTTAGTTATGATGCAACAATGCCTATGTGACTGTCGCAGAGCCCGGCTGCCAAATTCGAAACGTCCACCGATTGCGCCCACACGAAAGCTGCCAGCACTGAAAGGTCTACCTGGTTTTCACTGTCCCTTGGAACTGCATTCGCTGCCGCACAGACATTCGCGCTCTGCAAATGCCTTGGTTGGTTATGATGCAACAATGCCTATGTGACTGTCGCAGAGCCCGGCTGCCAAATTCGAAACGTCCAGCGATTGAGTCCACACGAAAGCTGCCAGCACTGAAAGCTCTACCTGGTTTTCACTGTCCCTTGGAACTGCATTCGCTGCCGCACAGACATTCGCGCTCTGCAAGATGTTTGGTTGGGTATGATGCAACAATACCTATGTGACTCTGGCCGAGCCCGGCTGCCAAATTCGAAACGTCCAGCGATTACGCCCACACGAATGCTGCCAGCATGAAAGGTCTACCTGGTTTTCACTGTCCCTTGGAACTGCATTCGCTGCCGCACAGACATTCGCGCTCTGTAAAAGCCTTGGTTAGGTATGATGCAACAATGCCTATGTGACTGTCGCAGAGCCCGGCTGCCAAATTCGAAACGTCCAGCGATTGCGCCCACACGAAAGCTGCCAGCACTGAAAGCTCTACCTGGTTTTCACTGTCCCTTGGAACTGCATTCGCTGCCGCACAGACATTCACGCTATGCAAAAGCTTTGGTTGGTTATGATGCAACAATACCTATGTGACTCTGGCCGAGCCCGGCTGCCAAATTCGAAACGTCCAGCGATTGCGCCCACACGAAAGCTGCCAGCACTGAAAGCTCTACCTGGTTTTCACTGTCCCTTGGAACTGCATTCGCTGCCGCACAGACATTCACGCTCTGCAAATGCCTTGGTTGGTTATGATGCAACAATGCCTATGTGACTGTCGCAGAGCCCGGCTGCCAAATTCGAAACGTCCAGCGATTGCGCCCACACGAAAGCTGCCAGCACTGAAAGCTCTACCTGGTTTTCACTGTCCCTTGGAACTGCATTCGCTGCCGCACAGACATTCGCGCTCTGCAAGAGCTTTCGTTGGGTATGATGCAACAATGCCTATGTGACTGTCGCAGAGCCCGGCTGCCAAATTCGAAACGTCCAGCGATTGAGTCCACACGAAAGCTGCCAGCAGTGAAAGCTCTACCTGGTTTTCACTGTCCCTTGGAACTTGCATTCGCTGCCGCACAGACATTCGCGCTCTGCAAGAGCTTTGATTGTTTATGATGCAACAATGCCTACGTGACTCTGGCAGAGCCTGGCTGCCAAATTCGAAACGTCCCGCGATTGCGCCCACACGAAAGCTGCCAGCACTGAAAGCTCTACCTGGTTTTCACTGTCCCTTGGAACTGCATTCGCTGCCGCACAGACATTCGCGCTCTGCAAATGCCTTGGTTGGCTATGATGCAACAATGCCTATGTGACTGTCGCAGAGCCCGGCTGCCAAATTCGAAACGTCCAGCGATTGCGCCCACACGAAAGCTGCCAGCACTGAAAGCTCTACCTGGTTTTCACTGTCCCTTGGAACTGCATTCGCTGCCGCACAGACATTCGCGCTCTGCAAATGCCTTGGTTGGCTATGATGCAACAATGCCTATGTGACTCTGGCAGAGCCCGGCTGCCAAATTCGTAACGTCCAGCGATTGCGCCCACACGAAAGCTGCCAGCATGAAAGCTCTACCTGGTTTTCACTGTCCCTTGGAACTGCATTCGCTGCCGCACAGACATTCGCGCTCTGCAAAAGCCTTGGTTGTTTATGATGCAACAATGCCTATGTGACTCTGGCCGAGCCCAGCTGCCAAATTCGAAACGTCCCGCAATTGCGCCCAGACGAAAGCTGCCAGCACTGAAAGGTCTACCTGGTTTTCACTGTCCCTTGGAACTGCATTCGCTGCCGCACAGACATTCACGCTATGCAAAAGCTTTGGTTGGTTATGATGCAACAATGCCTATGTGACTCTGGCCGAGCCCGCCTGCCAAATTCGAAACGTCCAGATATTGCGCCCACACAAAAGCTGCCAGCACTGAAAGCTCTACCTGGTTTTCACTGTCCCTTGGAACTGCATTCGCTGCCGCACAGATATTCGTGCTCTGCAAGAGCTTTGGTTGGTTATGATGCAACAATGCCTATGTGACTGTCGCAGAGCCCGGCTGCCAAATTCGAAACGTCCCGCGATTGCGCCCAGACGAAAGCTGCCAGCACTGAAAGGTCTAACTGGTTTTCACTGTCCCTTGGAACTGCATTCGCTGCCGCACAGACATTCGCGCTCTGCAAATGCCTTGGTTGGTTATGATGCAACAATGCCTATGTGACTGTCGCAGAACCCGGCTGCCAAATTCGAAACGTCCAGCGATTGCGCCCACACGAAAGCTGCCAGCACTGAAAGCTCTACATGGTTTTCACTGTCCCTTGGAACTGCATTCGCTGCCGCACAGACATTCGCGCTCTGCAAGACCTTTTGTTGGTTATGATGCAACAATGCCTATGTGACTGTCGCAGAGCCCGGCTGCCAAATTCGAAACGTCCAGCGATTGCGCCCAGACGAAAGCTGCCAGCACTGAAAGCTCTACCTGGTTTTCACTGTCCCTTGGAACTGCATTCGCTGCCGCACAGACATTCACGCTATGCAAAAGCTTTGGTTGGCTATGATGCAACAATACCTATGTGACTCTGGCCGAGCCCAGCTGCCAAATTCGAAACGTCCCGCGATTGCGCCCACACGAAAGCTGCCAGCACTGAAAGCTCTACCTGGTTTTCACTGTCCCTTGGAACTGCATTCGCTGCCGCACAGACATTCGCGCTCTGCAAATGCCTTGGTTGGTTATGATGCAACAATGCCTATGTGACTGTCGCAGAGCCCGGCTGCCAAATTCGAAACGTCCAGCGATTGCGCCCACACGAAAGCTGCCAGCACTGAAAGCTCTACCTGGTTTTCACTGTCCCTTGGAACTGCATTCGCTGCCGCACAGACATTCGCGCTCTGCAAGAGCTTTCGTTGGTTATGATGCAACAATGCCTATGTGACTGTCGCAGAGCCCGGCTGCCAAATTCGAAACGTCCAGCGACTGAGTCCACACGAAAGCTGCCAGCACTGAAAGCTCTACCTGGTTTTCACTGTCCCTTGGAACTTGCATTCGCTGCCGCACAGACATTCGCGCTCTGCAAGAGCTTTGATTGTTTATGATGCAACAATACCTACGTGACTCTGGCAGAGCCCGGCTGCCAAATTCGAAACGTCCCGCGATTGCGCCCAGACGAAAGCTGCCAGCACTGAAAGGTCTACCTGGTTTTCACTGTCCCTTGGAACTGCATTCGCTGCCGCACAGACATTCGCGCTCTGCAAGAGCTTTGGTTGGTTATGATGCAACAATGCCTATGTGACTGTCGCAGAGCCCGGCTGCCAAATTCGAAACGTCCAGCGATTGCGCCCACACGAAAGCTGCCAGCACTGCAAGATCTACCTGGTTTTCACTGTCCCTTGGAACTGCATTCGCTGCCGCACAGACATTCGCGCTCTGCAAATGCCTTGGTTGGTTATGATGCAACAATGCCTATGTGACTGTCGCAGAGCCCGGCTGCCAAATTCGAAACGTTCCGCGATTGCGCCCACACGAAAGCTGCCAGCACTGAAAGCTCTACCTGGTTTTCACTGTCCCTTGGAACTGCATTCGCTGCCGTACAGACATTTGCGCTCTGCAAGACCTTTGGTTGGTTATGATGCAACAATGCCTATGTGACTGTCGCAGAGCCCGGCTGCCAAATTCGAAACGTCCAGCGATTGCGCCCACACGAAAGCTGCCAGCACTGAAAGCTCTACCTGGTTTTCACTGTCCCTTGGAACTGCATTCGCTGCCGCACAGACATTCGCGCTCTGCAAAAGCCTTGGTTGTTTATGATGCAACAATGCCTATGTGACTCTGGCCGAGCCCGGCTGCCAAATTCGAAACGTCCAGCGATTGCGCCCACACGAAAGCTGCCAGCACTGAAAGCTCTACCTGGTTTTCACTGTCCCTTGGAACTGCATTCGCTGCCGCACAGACATTCGTGCTCTGCAAAAGCCTTGGTTGTTTATGATGCAACAATGCCTATGTGACTCTGGCCGAGCCCGTCTGCCAAATTCGAAACGTCCAGCGATAGCGCCCACACGAAAGCTGCCAGCACTGGAAGCTCTACCTGGTTTTCACTGTCCCTTGGAACTGCATTCGCTGCCGCACAGACATTCGCGCTCTGCAAAAGCCTTGGTTAGTTATGATGCAACAATGCCTATGTGACTCTGACAGAGCCCGGCTGCCAAATTCGAAACGTCCAGCGATAGCGCCCACACGAAAGCTGCCAGTACTGAAAGCTCTACCTGGTTTTCACTGTCCCTTGGAACTGCATTCGCTGCCGCACAGACATTCGCTCTCTGCAAGACCTTTTGTTGGTTATGATGCAACAATGCCTATGTGACTGTCGCAGAGCCCGGCTGCCAAATTCGAAACGTCCAGCGATTGCGCCCACACGAAAGCTGCCAGCACTGAAAGCTCTACCTGGTTTTCACTGTCCCTTGGAACTGCATTCGCTGCCGCACAGACATTCGCGCTCTGCAAATGCCTTGGTTGGTTATGATGCAACAATGCCTATGTGACTGTCGCAGAACCCGGCTGCCAAATTCGAAACGTCCAGAGATTGCGCCCACACGAAAGCTGCCAGCACTGAAAGCTCTACCTGGTTTTCACTGTCCCTTGGAACTGCATTCGCTGCCGCACAGACATTCGCGCTCTGCAAAAGCCTTGGTTGTTTATGATGCAACAATGCCTATGTGACTCTGGCCGAGCCCGGCTGCCAAATTCGAAACTTCCAGCGATTGCGCCCACACGAAAGCTGCCAGCACTGAAAGCTCTACCTGGTTTTCACTGTCCCTTGGAACTGCATTCGCTGCCGCACAGACATTCGCGCTCTGCAAAAGCCTTGGTTAGTTATGATGCAACAATGCTTATGTGACTCTGGCAGAGCCCGGCTGCCAAATTCGAAACGTCCCGCGATTGCGCCCAGACGAAAGCTGCCAGCACTGAAAGGTCTACCTGGTTTTCACTTTCCCTTGGAACTGCATTCGCTGCCGAACAGACATTCACGCTCTGCAAATGCCTTGGTTGGTTATGATGCAACAATGCCTATGTGACTGTCGCAGAACCCGGCTGCCAAATTCGAAACGTCCAGCGATTGCGCCCACACGAAAGCTGCCAGCACTGAAAGCTCTACCTGGTTTTCACTGTCCCTTGGAACTGCATTCGCTGCCGCACGGACATTCGCGCTCTGCAAATGCCTTGGTTGGCTATGATGCAACAATGCCTATGTGACTCTGGCAGAGCCCGGCTGCCAAATTCGAAACATCCAGCGATAGCGCCCACACGAAAGCTGCCAGCACTGAAAGGTCTACCTGGTTTTCACTGTCCCTTGGAACTGCATTCGCTGCCGCACAGACATTCGCGCTCTGCAAAAGCCTTGGTTGTTTATGATGCAACAATGCCTATGTGACTCTGGCCGAGCCCGGCTGCCAAATTCGAAACGTCCCGCGATTGCGCCCACACGAAAGCTGCCAGCACTGAAAGGTCTACCTGGTTTTCACTGTCCCTTGGAACTGCATTCGCTGCCGCACAGACATTCGCGCTCTGCAAAAGCCTTGGTTGGTTATGATGCAACAATGCCTATGTGACTGTCGCAGAGCCCGGCTGCCAAATTCGAAACGTCCAGCGATTGCGCCCACACGAAAGCTGCCAGCACTGAAAGCTCTACCTGGTTTTCACTGTCCCTTGGAACTGCATTCGCTGCCGCACAGATATTCGCTCTCTGCAAGAGCTTTGGTTGGTTATGATGCAACAATGCCTATGTGACTGTCGCAGAGCCCGGCTGCCAAATTCGAAACGTCCAGCGATTGCGCCCACACGAAAGCTGCCAGCACTGAAAGCTCTACCTGGTTTTCACTGTCCCTTGGAACTGCATTCGCTGCCGCACAGACATTCGCTCTCTGCAAGATGTTTGGTTGGTTATGATGCAACAATGCCTATGTGACTGAGGCAGAACCCGGCTGCCAAATTCGAAACGTCCAGCGATTGCGCCCACACGAAAGCTGCCAGCACTGAAAGCTCTACCTGGTTTTCACTGTCCCTTGGAACTGCATTCGCTGCCGCACAGACATTCGCGCTCTGCAAAAGCCTTGGTTGTTTATGATGCAACAATTCCTATGTGACTCTGGCCGAGCCCGGCTGCCAAAGTCGAAACGTCCAGCGATTGCGCCCACACGAAAGCTGCCAGCACTGAAAGCTCTACCTGGTTTTCACTGTCCCTTGGAACTGCATTCGCTGCCGCACAGACATTCGCGCTCTGCAAAAGCCTTGGTTAGTTATGATGCAACAATGCCTCTGTGACTCTGACAGAGCCCGGCTGCCAAATTCGAAACGTCCAGCGATAGCGCCCACACGAAAGCTGCCAGCACTGAAAGCTCTACCTGGTTTTCACTGTCCCTTGGAACTGCATTCGCTGCCGCACAGACATTCGCGCTCTGCAAATGCCTTGGTTGGTTATGATGCAACAATGCCTATGTGAGTGTCGAAGAGCCCGGCTGCCAAATTCGAAACGTCCAGAGATTGCGCCCACACGAAAGCTGCCAGCACTGAAAGCTCTACCTGGTTTTCACTGTCCCTTGGAACTGCATTCGCTGCCGCACAGACATTCGCGCTCTGCAAAAGCCTTGGTTAGTTATGATGCAACAATGCTTATGTGACTCTGGCAGAGCCCAGCTGCCAAATTCGAAACGTCCCGCGATTGCGCCCACACGAAAGCTGCCAGCACTGAAAGGTCTACCTGGTTTTCACTTTCCCTTGGAACTGCATTCGCTGCCGAACAGACATTCACGCTCTGCAAATGCCTTGGTTGGTTATGATGCAACAATGCCTATGTGACTGTCGCAGAGCCCGGCTGCCAAATTCGAAATGTCCAGTGATTGCGCCCACACGAATACTGGAAGCACTGAAAGCTCTACCTGGTTTTCACTGTCCCTTGGAAGTGCATTCGCTGCCGCACAGACATTCACGCTCTGCAAGAGCTTTGGTTGGTTATGATGCAACAATGCCTATGTGACTGTCGCAGAGCCCGGCTGCCAAATTCGAAACCTCCAGAGACTGCGCCCACACGAAAGCTGCCAGTACTGAAAGGTCTACCTGGTTTTCACTGTCCCTTGGAACTGCATTCGCTGCCGCACAGACATTCACGCTCTGCAAGAGCTTTGGTTGATTATGATGCAACAATACCTATGTGACTCTGGCCGAGCCCGGCTGCCAAATTCGAAACGTCCAGCGATTGCGCCCACACGAAAGCTGCCAGCACTGAAAGGTCTACCTGGTTTTCACTGTCCCTTCGAACTGCATTCGCTGCCGCACAGATATTTGCGCTCTGCAAGAGCTTTGGTTGGTTATGATGCAACAATGCCTATGTGACTGTCGCAGAGCCCGGCTGCCAAATTCGAAACGTCCAGCGACTGCGCCCACACGAAAGCTGCCAACACTGAAAGCTCTACCTGGTTTTCACTGTCCCTTGGAACTGCATTCGCTGCCGCACAGACATTCGCGCTCTGCAAATGCCTTGGCTGATTATGATGCAACAATACCTATGTGACTCTGCAGAACTCGGCTGCCAAATTCGAAACGTCCAGCGATAGCGCCCACACGAAAGCTGCCAGCACCGAAAGCTCTACCTGGTTTTCACTGTCCCTTGGAACTGCATTCGCTGCCGCACAGACATTCGCCCTCTGCAAGAGCTTTGGTTGGTTATGATGCAACAATGCCTATGTGACTGTCGCAGAACCCGGCTGCCAAATTCGAAACGTCCAGCGATTGCGCCCACACGAAAGCTGCCAGCTCTGAAAGCTCTACCTGGTTTTCACTGTCCCTTGGAACTGCATTCGCTGCCGCACAGACATTCGCGCTCTGCAAAAGCCTTGGTTGTTTATGATGCAACAATGCCTATGTGACTGTCGCAGAGCCCGGCTGCCAAATTCGAAACGTCCCGCGATTGCGCCCAGACGAAAGCTGCCAGTACTGAAAGGTCTACCTGGTTTTCACTGTCCCTTGGAACTGCATTCGCTGCCGCACAGACATTCGCGCTCTGCAAAAGCCTTGGTTAGTTATGATGCAACAATGCCTATGTGACTGTCGCAGAGCCCGGCTGCCAAATTCGAAACGTCCAGCGATTGCGCCCACACGAAAGCTGCCAGCACTGAAAGGTCTACCTGGTTTTCACTGTCCCTTGGAACTGCATTCGCTGCCGCACAGACATTTGCGCTCTGCAAGAGCTTTGGTTGTTTATGATGCAACAATTCCTATGTGACTCTGGCAGAGCCCGGCTGCCAAATTCGAAACGTCCAGCGATAGCGCCCACACGAAAGCTGCCAGCACTGCAAGTTCTACCTGGTTTTCACTGTCCCTTGGAACTGCATTCGCTGCCGCACAGACATTCGCGCTCTGCAAATGCCTTGGTTGGCTATGATGCAACAATGCCTATGTGACTCTGGCAGAGCCCGGCTGCCAAATTCGAAACGTCCAGCGATTGCGCCCACACGAAAGCTGCCAGCAGTGAAAGGTCTACCTGGTTTTCACTGTCCCTTGGAACTGCATTCGCTGCCGCACAGACATTTGCGCTCTGCAAGAGCTTTGGTTGGTTATGATGCAACAATGCCTATGTGACTGTCGCAGAGCCCAGCTGCCAAATTCGAAACGTCCAGCGATTGCGCCCACACGAAAGCTGCCAGCACTGAAAGCTCTACCTGGTTTTCACTGTCCCTTGGAACTGCATTCGCTGCCGCACAGACATTCGCGCTCTGCAAGAGCTTTGGTTGGTTATGATGCAACAATGCCTATGTGACTGTCGCAGAGCCCGGCTGCCAAATTCGAAACGTCCAGCGATTACGCCCACACGAATGCTGCCAGCATGAAAGGTCTACCTGGTTTTCACTGTCCCTTGGAACTGCATTCGCTGCCGCACAGACATTCGCGCTCTGTAAAAGCCTTGGTTAGTTATGATGCAACAATGCCTATGTGACTGTCGCAGAGCCCGGCTGCCAAATTCGAAACGTCCAGCGATTGCGCCCACACGAAAGCTGCCAGCACTGAAAGCTCTACCTGGTTTTCACTGTCCCTTGGAACTGCATTCGCTGCCGCACAGACATTCACGCTATGCAAAAGCTTTGGTTGGTTATGATGCAACAATACCTATGTGACTCTGGCCGAGCCCGGCTGCCAAATTCGAAACGTCCAGCGATTGCGCCCACACGAAAGCTGCCAGCACTGAAAGCTCTACCTGGTTTTCACTGTCCCTTGGAACTGCATTCGCTGCCGCACAGACATTCGCGCTCTGCAAATGCCTTGGTTGGTTATGATGCAACAATGCCTATGTGACTGTCGCAGAGCCCGGCTGCCAAATTCGAAACGTCCAGCGATTGCGCCCACACGAAAGCTGCCAGCACTGAAAGCTCTACCTGGTTTTCACTGTCCCTTGGAACTGCATTCGCTGCCGCACAGACATTCGCGCTCTGCAAGAGCTTTCGTTGGTTATGATGCAACAATGCCTATGTGACTGTCGCAGAGCCCGGCTGCCAAATTCGAAACGTCCAGCGATTGAGTCCACACGAAAGCTGCCAGCACTGAAAGCTCTACCTGGTTTTCACTGTCCCTTGGAACTTGCATTCGCTGCCGCACAGACATTCGCGCTCTGCAAGAGCTTTGATTGTTTATGATGCAACAATGCCTACGTGACTCTGGCAGAGCCCGGCTGCCAAATTCGAAACGTCCCGCGATTGCGCCCACACGAAAGCTGCCAGCACTGAAAGCTCTACCTGGTTTTCACTGTCCCTTGGAACTGCATTCGCTGCCGCACAGACATTCGCGCTCTGCAAATGCCTTGGTTGGCTATGATGCAACAATGCCTATGTGACTCTGGCAGAGCCCGGCTGCCAAATTCGTAACGTCCAGCGATTGCGCCCACACGAAAGCTGCCAGCATGAAAGCTCTACCTGGTTTTCACTGTCCCTTGGAACTGCATTCGCTGCCGCACGGACATTCGCGCTCTGCAAATGCCTTGGTTGGCTATGATGCAACAATGCCTATGTGACTGTCGAAGAGCCCGGCTGCCAAATTCGAAACGTCCCGCGATTGCGCCCACATGAAAGCTGCCAGCACTGAAAGGTCTACCTGGTTTTCACTGTCCCTTGGAACTGCATTCGCTGCCGCACAGACATTCGCGCTCTGCAAATGCCTTGGTTGGCTATGATGCAACAATGCCTATGTGACTCTGGCAGAGCCCGTCTGCCAAATTCGAAACGTCCAGCGAGAGCGCCCACACGAAAGCTGCCAGCACTGGAAGCTCTACCTGGTTTTCACTGTCCCTTGGAACTGCATTCGCTGCCGCACAGACATTCGCGCTCTGCAAGACCTTTTGTTGGTTATGATGCAACAATGCCTATGTGACTGTCGCAGAGCCCGGCTGCCAAATTCGAAACGTCCCGCGATTGCGCCCACACAAAAGCTGCCAGCACTGAAAGGTCTAACTGGTTTTCACTGTCCCTTGGAACTGCATTCGCTGCCGCACAGACATTCGCGCTCTGCAAATGCCTTGGTTGGTTATGATGCAACAATGCCTATGTGACTGTCGCAGAACCCGGCTGCCAAATTCGAAACGTCCAGCGATTGCGCCCACACGAAAGCTGCCAGCACTGAAAGCTCTACCTGGTTTTCACTGTCCCTTGGAACTGCATTCGCTGCCGCACAGACATTCGCGCTCTGCAAATGCCTTGGTTGTTTATGATGCAACAATGCCTATGTGACTGTCGCAGAGCCCGGCTGCCAAATTCGAAACGTCCCGCGATTGCGCCCACACGAAAGCTGCCAGCACTGAAAGGTCTACCTGGTTTTCACTGTCCCTTGGAACTGCATTCGCTGCCGCACAGACATTCGCGCTCTGCAAGAGCTTTGGTTGGTTATGATGCAACAATGCCTATGTGACTGTCGCAGAGCCCGGCTGCCAAATTCGAAACGTCCAGCGATTGAGTCCACACGAAAGCTGCCAGCACTGAAAGCTCTACCTGGTTTTCACTGTCCCTTGGAACTGCATTCGCTGCCGCACAGACATTCACGCTCTGCAAAAGCCTTGGTTAGTTATGATGCAACAATGCCTATGTGACTCTGGCAGAGCCCAGCTGCCAAATTCGAAACGTCCCGCGATTGCGCCCACACGAAAGCTGCCAGCACTGAAAGGTCTACCTGGTTTTCACTGTCCCTTGGAACTGCATTCGCTGCCGCACAGACATTCGCGCTCTGCAAAAGCCTTGGTTGGTTATGATGCAACAATGCCTATGTGACTGTCGAAGAGCCCGGCTGCCAAATTCGAAACGTCCAGCGATTGCGCCCACACGAAAGCTGCCAGCACTGAAAGCTCTACCTGGTTTTCACTGTCCCTTGGAACTGCATGCGCTGCCGCACAGATATTCGCTCTCTGCAAAAGCCTTGGTTAGTTATGATGCAACAATGCCTCTGTGACACTTGCAGAGCCCGGCTGCCAAAGTCGAAACGTCCAGCGATTGCGCCCACACGAAAGCTGCCAGCACTGAAAGCTCTACCTGGTTTTCACTGTCCCTTGGAACTGCATTCGCTGCCGCACAGACATTCGCGCTCTGCAAAAGCCTTGGTTAATTATGATGCAACAATGCCTCTGTGACACTTGCAGAGTCCGGCTGCCAAATTCGAAACGTCCAGCGATTGCGCCCACACGAAAGCTGCCAGCACTGAAAGCTCTACCTGGTTTTCACTGTCCCTTGGAACTGCATTCGCTGCCGCACAGACATTCGCGCTCTGCAAAAGCCTTGGTTAGTTATGATGCAACAATGCCTATGTGACTGTCGCAGAACCCGGCTGCCAAATTCGAAACGTCCAGCGATTGCGCCCACACGAAAGCTGCCAGCACTGAAAGCTCTACCTGGTTTTCACTGTCCCTTGGAACTGCATTCGCTGCCGCACAGACATTCGCGCTCTGCAAAAGCCTTGGTTGTTTATGATGCAACAATGCCTATGTGACTGTCACAGAGCCCGGCTGCCAAATTCGAAACGTCCAGCGATTGCGCCCACACGAAAGCTGCCAGCACTGAAAGCTCTACCTGGT
Source organism: Mycteria americana (assembly GCF_035582795.1). NCBI lineage: Eukaryota > Metazoa > Chordata > Aves > Ciconiiformes > Ciconiidae > Mycteria > Mycteria americana. The sequence continues at coordinate 1,521,647 of NW_027445628.1, read as the reverse complement.
TTTCACTGTCCCTTGGAACTGCATTCGCTGCCGCACAGACATTCGCGCTCTGCAAGAGCTTTGGTTGGTTATGATGCAACAATGCCTATGTGACTGTCGAAGAGCCCGGCTGCCAAATTCGAAACGTCCAGAGATTGCGCCCACACGAAAGCTGCCAGCACTGAAAGCTCTACCTGGTTTTCACTGTCCCTTGGAACTGCATTCGCTGCCGCACAGACATTCACGCTATGCAAAAGCTTTGGTTGGTTATGATGCAACAATGCCTATGTGACTCTGGCCGAGCCCGGCTGCCAAATTCGAAACGTCCAGCGATTGCGCCCACACGAAAGCTGCCAGCACTGAAAGCTCTACCTGGTTTTCACTGTCCCTTGGAACTGCATTCGCTGCCGCACAGACATTCACGCTCTGCAAATGCCTTGGTTGGCTATGATGCAACAATGCCTATGTGACTCTGGCAGAGCCCGGCTGCCAAATTCGAAACGTCCAGCGATAGCGCCCACACGAAAGCTGCCAGCACTGAAAGCTCTACCTGGTTTTCACTGTCCCTTGGAACTGCATTCGCTGCCGCACAGACATTCGCCCTCTGCAAGATGTTTGGTTGGGTATGATGCAACAATGCCTATGTGACTGTCGCAGAGCCCGGCTGCCAAATTCGAAACGTCCAGCGATTACGCCCACACGAATGCTGCCAGCATGAAAGGTCTACCTGGTTTTCACTGTCCCTTGGAACTGCATTCGCTGCCGCACAGACATGCGCGCTCTGCAAAACCTTTGGTTGGTTATGATGCAACAATGCCTATGTGACTGTCGCAGAGCCCAGCTGCCAAATTCGAAACGTCCAGCGATTGCGCCCACACGAAAGCTGTCAGCACTGAAAGCTCTACCTGGTTTTCACTGTCCCTTGGAACTGCATTCGCTGCCGCACAGACATTCACGCTATGCAAAAGCTTTGGTTGGTTATGATGCAACAATGCCTATGTGACTCTGGCCGAGCCCGGCTGCCAAATTCGAAACGTCCAGCGATTGCGCCCACACGAAAGCTGTCAGCACTGAAAGCTCTACCTGGTTTTCACTGTCCCTTGGAACTGCATTCGCTGCCGCACAGACATTTGCGCTCTGCAAGAGCTTTGGTTGGTTATGATGCAACAATGCCTATTTGACTGTCGCAGAGCCCGGCTGCCAAATTCGAAACGTCCCGCGATTGCGCCCACACGAAAGCTGCCAGCACTGAAAGCTCTACCTGGTTTTCACTGTCCCTTGGAACTGCATTCGCTGCCGCACAGACATTCGCGCTCTGCAAATGCCTTGGTTGGTTATGATGCAACAATGCCTATGTGACTGTCGAAGAGCCCGGCTGCCAAATTCGAAACGTCCCGCGATTGCGCCCACACGAAAGCTGCCAGCACTGAAAGGTCTACCTGGTTTTCACTGTCCCTTGGAACTGCATTCGCTGCCGCACAGACATTCGCGCTCTGCAAGAGCTTTGGTTGGTTATGATGCAACAATGCCTATGTGACTGTCGAAGAGCCCGGCTGCCAAATTCGAAACGTCCAGAGATTGCGCCCACACGAAAGCTGCCAGCACTGAAAGCTCTACCTGGTTTTCACTGTCCCTTGGAACTGCATTCGCTGCCGCACAGACATTCACGCTATGCAAAAGCTTTGGTTGGTTATGATGCAACAATGCCTATGTGACTCTGGCCGAGCCCGGCTGCCAAATTCGAAACGTCCAGCGATTGCGCCCACACGAAAGCTGCCAGCACTGAAAGCTCTACCTGGTTTTCACTGTCCCTTGGAACTGCATTCGCTGCCGCACAGACATTCACGCTCTGCAAATGCCTTGGTTGGCTATGATGCAACAATGCCTATGTGACTCTGGCAGAGCCCGGCTGCCAAATTCGAAACGTCCAGCGATAGCGCCCACACGAAAGCTGCCAGCACTGAAAGCTCTACCTGGTTTTCACTGTCCCTTGGAACTGCATTCGCTGCCGCACAGACATTCGCCCTCTGCAAGATGTTTGGTTGGGTATGATGCAACAATGCCTATGTGACTGTCGCAGAGCCCGGCTGCCAAATTCGAAACGTCCAGCGATTACGCCCACACGAATGCTGCCAGCATGAAAGGTCTACCTGGTTTTCACTGTCCCTTGGAACTGCATTCGCTGCCGCACAGACATGCGCGCTCTGCAAAACCTTTGGTTGGTTATGATGCAACAATGCCTATGTGACTGTCGCAGAGCCCAGCTGCCAAATTCGAAACGTCCAGCGATTGCGCCCACACGAAAGCTGTCAGCACTGAAAGCTCTACCTGGTTTTCACTGTCCCTTGGAACTGCATTCGCTGCCGCACAGACATTCACGCTATGCAAAAGCTTTGGTTGGTTATGATGCAACAATGCCTATGTGACTCTGGCCGAGCCCGGCTGCCAAATTCGAAACGTCCAGCGATTGCGCCCACACGAAAGCTGTCAGCACTGAAAGCTCTACCTGGTTTTCACTGTCCCTTGGAACTGCATTCGCTGCCGCACAGACATTTGCGCTCTGCAAGAGCTTTGGTTGGTTATGATGCAACAATGCCTATTTGACTGTCGCAGAGCCCGGCTGCCAAATTCGAAACGTCCCGCGATTGCGCCCACACGAAAGCTGCCAGCACTGAAAGCTCTACCTGGTTTTCACTGTCCCTTGGAACTGCATTCGCTGCCGCACAGACATTCGCGCTCTGCAAATGCCTTGGTTGGTTATGATGCAACAATGCCTATGTGACTGTCGAAGAGCCCGGCTGCCAAATTCGAAACGTCCCGCGATTGCGCCCACACGAAAGCTGCCAGCACTGAAAGGTCTACCTGGTTTTCACTGTCCCTTGGAACTGCATTCGCTGCCGCACAGACATTCGCGCTCTGCAAGAGCTTTGGTTGGTTATGATGCAACAATGCGTATGTGACTGTCGCAGAGCCCGGCTGCCAAATTCGAAACGTCCAGCGATTGAGTCCACACGAAAGCTGCCAGCACTGAAAGCTCTACCTGGTTTTCACTGTCCCTTGGAACTGCATTCGCTGCCGCACAGACATTCACGCTCTGCAAAAGCCTTGGTTAGTTATGATGCAACAATGCCTATGTGACTTTGGCAGAGCCCAGCTGCCAAATTCGAAACGTCCCGCGATTGCGCCCACACGAAAGCTGCCAGCACTGAAAGGTCTACCTGGTTTTCACTGTCCCTTGGAACTGCATTCGCTGCCGCACAGACATTCGCGCTCTGCAAAAGCCTTGGTTGGTTATGATGCAACAATGCCTATGTGACTGTCGCAGAGCCCGGCTGCCAAATTCGAAACGTCCAGCGATTGCGCCCACACGAAAGCTGCCAGCACTGAAAGCTCTACCTGGTTTTCACTGTCCCTTGGAACTGCATTCGCTGCCGCACAGACATTTGCGCTCTGCAAGAGCTTTGGTTGGTTATGATGCAACAATGCCTATTTGACTGTCGCAGAGCCCGGCTGCCAAATTCGAAACGTCCCGCGATTGCGCCCACACGAAAGCTGCCAGCACTGAAAGCTCTACCTGGTTTTCACTGTCCCTTGGAACTGCATTCGCTGCCGCACAGACATTCGCGCTCTGCAAATGCCTTGGTTGGTTATGATGCAACAATGCCTATGTGACTGTCGAAGAGCCCGGCTGGCAAATTCGAAACGTCCAGAGATTGCGCCCAGACGAAAGCTGCCAGCACTGAAAGCTCTACCTGGTTTTCACTGTCCCTTGGAACTGCATTCGCTGCCGCACAGACATTCACGCTCTGCAAGAGCTTTGGTTGGTTATGATGCAACAATGCCTATGTGACTGTCGCAGAGCCCGGCTGCCAAATTCGAAACGTCCAGCGATTGAGTCCACACGAAAGCTGCCAGCACTGAAAGCTCTACCTGGTTTTCACTGTCCCTTGGAACTGCATTCGCTGCCGCACAGACATTCACGCTCTGCAAAAGCCTTGGTTAGTTATGATGCAACAATGCCTATGTGACTCTGGCAGAGCCCAGCTGCCAAATTCGAAACGTCCCGCGATTGCGCCCACACGAAAGCTGCCAGCACTGAAAGCTCTACCTGGTTTTCACTGTCCCTTGGAACTGCATTCGCTGCCGCACAGACATTCGCGCTCTGCAAAAGCCTTGGTTGGTTATGATGCAACAATGCCTATGTGACTGTCGAAGAGCCCGGCTGCCAAATTCGAAACGTCCAGCGATTGCGCCCACACGAAAGCTGCCAGCACTGAAAGCTCTACCTGGTTTTCACTGTCCCTTGGAACTGCATGCGCTGCCGCACAGATATTCGCTCTCTGCAAAAGCCTTGGTTAGTTATGATGCAACAATGCCTCTGTGACACTTGCAGAGCCCGGCTGCCAAAGTCGAAACGTCCAGCGATTGCGCCCACACGAAAGCTGCCAGCACTGAAAGCTCTACCTGGTTTTCACTGTCCCTTGGAACTGCATTCGCTGCCGCACAGACATTCGCGCTCTGCAAAAGCCTTGGTTAATTATGATGCAACAATGCCTCTGTGACACTTGCAGAGTCCGGCTGCCAAATTCGAAACGTCCAGCGATTGCGCCCACACGAAAGCTGCCAGCACTGAAAGCTCTACCTGGTTTTCACTGTCCCTTGGAACTGCATTCGCTGCCGCACAGACATTCGCGCTCTGCAAAAGCCTTGGTTAGTTATGATGCAACAATGCCTATGTGACTGTCGCAGAACCCGGCTGCCAAATTCGAAACGTCCAGCGATTGCGCCCACACGAAAGCTGCCAGCACTGAAAGCTCTACCTGGTTTTCACTGTCCCTTGGAACTGCATTCGCTGCCGCACAGACATTCGCGCTCTGCAAAAGCCTTGGTTGTTTATGATGCAACAATGCCTATGTGACTCTGGCCGAGCCCGGCTGCCAAATTCGAAACGTCCAGCGATTGCGCCCACACGAATGCTCCCAGCACTGAAAGCTCTACCTGGTTTTCACTGTCCCTTGGAACTGCATTCGCTGCCGCACAGACATTCGCGCTCTGCAAATGCCTTGGTTGGTTATGATGCAACAATGCCTATGTGACTGTCGAAGAGCCCGGCTGCCAAATTCGAAACGTCCAGAGATTGCGCCCACACGAAAGCTGCCAGCACTGAAAGCTCTACCTGGTTTTCACTGTCCCTTGGAACTGCATTCGCTGCCGCACAGACATTCACGCTATGCAAAAGCTTTGGTTGGTTATGATGCAACAATGCCTATGTGACTCTGGCCGAGCCCGGCTGCCAAATTCGAAACGTCCAGCGATTGCGCCCACACGAAAGCTGCCAGCACTGAAAGCTCTACCTGGTTTTCACTGTCCCTTGGAACTGCATTCGCTGCCGCACAGACATTCACGCTCTGCAAATGCCTTGGTTGGCTATGATGCAACAATGCCTATGTGACTCTGGCAGAGCCCGGCTGCCAAATTCGAAACGTCCAGCGATAGCGCCCACACGAAAGCTGCCAGCACTGAAAGCTCTACCTGGTTTTCACTGTCCCTTGGAACTGCATTCGCTGCCGCACAGACATTCGCCCTCTGCAAGATGTTTGGTTGGGTATGATGCAACAATGCCTATGTGACTGTCGCAGAGCCCGGCTGCCAAATTCGAAACGTCCAGCGATTACGCCCACACGAATGCTGCCAGCATGAAAGGTCTACCTGGTTTTCACTGTCCCTTGGAACTGCATTCGCTGCCGCACAGACATGCGCGCTCTGCAAAACCTTTGGTTGGTTATGATGCAACAATGCCTATGTGACTGTCGCAGAGCCCAGCTGCCAAATTCGAAACATCCCGCGATTGCGCCCACACGAAAGCTGCCAGCACTGCAAGCTCTACCTGGTTTTCACTGTCCCTTGGAACTGCATTCGTTGCCACACAGACATTTGCGCTCTGCAAGAGCTTTGGTTGGTTATGATGCAACAATGCCTATGTGACTCTGGCCGAGCCCGGCTGCCAAATTCGAAACGTCCAGCGATTGCGCCCACACGAAAGCTGCCAGCACTGAAAGCTCTGCCTGGTTTTCACTGTCCCTTGGAACTGCATTCGGTGCCGCACAGACATTCGCGCTCTGCAAGAGCTTTTGTTGGTTATGATGCAACAATGCCTATGTGATTGTCACAGAGCCCGGCTGCCAAATTCGAAACGTCCCGCGATTGCGCCCACACGAAAGCCGCCAGCACTGAAAGCTCTGCCTGGTTTTCACTGTCCCTTGGAACTGCATTCGCTGCCGCACAGACATTCGCGATCTGCAAAAGCCTTGTTTGGTTATGATGCAACAATGCCTATGTGACTGTCGCAGAGCCCGGCTGCCAAATTCGAAACGTCCAGCGATTGCGCCCACACGAAAGCTGCCAACACTGAAAGCTCTACCTGGTTTTCACTGTCCCTTGGAACTGCATTCGCTGCCGCACAGACATTCACGCTCTGCAAGAGCTTTTGTTGGTTATGATGCAACAATGCCTATGTGACTGTCGCAGAGCCCGGCTGCCAAATTCGAAACGTCCAGCGATTGCGTCCACATGAAAGCTGCCAGCTCTGAAAGCTCTACCTGGTTTTCACTGTCCCTTGGAACTGCATTCGGTGCCGCACAGACATTCGCGCTCTGCAAGAGCTTTGGCTGATTATGATGCAACAATACCTATGTGACTCTGGCAGAGCCCGGCTGCCAAATTCGAAACGTCCAGCGATTGCGCCCACACGAAAGCTGCCAGCACTGAAAGCTCTACCTGGTTTTCACTGTCCCTTGGAACTGCATTCGCTGCCGCACAGACATTTGCCCTCTGCAAGATGTTTGGTTGGTTATGATGCAACAATGCCTATGTGACTCTGGCAGAGCCCAGCTGCCAAATTCGAAACGTCCCGCGATTGCGCCCACACGAAAGCTGCCAGCACTAAAAGGTCTACCTGGTTTTCACTGTCCTTGGAAGTGCATTCGGTGCCGCACAGACATTCACACTCTGCAAAACCTTTGGTTGGTTATGATGCAACAATGCCTATGTGACTGTCGCAGAGCCCGGCTGCCAAATTCGAAACGTCCAGTGATTGCGCCCACACGAAAGCTGCCAGCACTGAAAGCTCTACCTGGTTTTCACTGTCCCTTGGAACTGCATTCGCTGCCGCACAGACATTCGCGCTCTGAAAATGCCTTGGTTGGTTATGATGCAACAATGCCTATGTGACTGTCGCAGAGCCCGGCTGCCAAATTCGAAACCTCCAGAGACTGCGCCCACACGAAAGCTGCCAGTACTGAAAGCTCTACCTGGTTTTCACTGTCCCTTGGAACTGCATTCGCTGCCGCACAGACATTCACGCTCTGCAAGAGCTTTGGTTGGCTATGATGCAACAATACCTATGTGACTCTGGCCGAGCCCGGCTGCCAAATTCGAAACGTCCAGCGATTGCGCCCACACGAAAGCTGCCAGCACTGAAAGCTCTACCTGGTTTTCACTGTCCCTTCGAACTGCATTCGCTGCCGCACAGATATTTGCGCTCTGCAAGAGCTTTGGTTGGTTATGATGCAACAATGGCTATGTGACTGTCGCAGAGCCCGGCTGCCAAATTCGAAACGTCCAGCGACTGCGCCCACACGAAAGCTGCCAACACTGAAAGCTCTACCTGCTTTTCACTGTCCCTTGGAACTGCATTCGCTGCCGCACAGACATTAGCGCTCTGCAAATGCCTTGGCTGATTATGATGCAACAATGCCTATGTGACTGTCGCAGAGTCCGGCTGCCAAATTCGAAACGTCCAGCGATTGCGCCCACACGAAAGCTGCAAGCACTGAAAGCTCTACCTGGTTTTCACTGTCCCTTGGAAGTGCATTCGCTGCCGCACAGACATTCGCGCTCTGCAAGAGCTTTGGTTGGTTATGATGCAACAATGCCTATGTGACTGTCGCAGAGCCCGGCTGCCAAATTCGAAACCTCCAGAGACTGCGCCCACACGAAAGCTGCCAGTACTGAAAGGTCTACCTGGTTTTCACTGTCCCTTGGAACTGCATTCGCTGCCGCACAGACATTCACGCTCTGCAAGAGCTTTGGTTGGCTATGATGCAACAATACCTATGTGACTCTGGCTGAGCCCGGCTGCCAAATTCGAAACGTCCAGCGATTGCGCCCACACGAAAGCTGCCAGCACTGAAAGCTCTACCTGGTTTTCACTGTCCCTTCGAACTGCATTCGCTGCCGCACAGATATTTGCGCTCTGCAAGAGCTTTGGTTGGTTATGATGCAACAATGGCTATGTGACTGTCGCAGAGCCCGGCTGCCAAATTCGAAACGTCCAGCGACTGCGCCCACACGAAAGCTGCCAACACTGAAAGCTCTACCTGCTTTTCACTGTCCCTTGGAACTGCATTCGCTGCCGCACAGACATTCGCGCTCTGCAAATGCCTTGGCTGATTATGATGCAACAATGCCTATGTGACTGTCGCAGAGTCCGGCTGCCAAATTCGAAACGTCCAGCGATTGCGCCCACACGAAAGCTGCCAGCACTGAAAGCTCTACCTGGTTTTCACTGTCCCTTGGAACTGCATTCGCTGCCGCACAGACATTCACGCTCTGCAAAACCTTTTGTTGGCTATGATGCAACAATGCCTATGTGACTGTCGCAGAGCCCGGCTGCCAAATTCGAAACGTCCAGCGATTGCGTCCACACGAAAGCTTCCAGCACTGAAAGCTCTACCTGGTTTTCACTGTCCCTTGGAACTGCATTCGCTGCCGCACAGACATTCGCGCTCTGCAAGAGCTTTGGTTGGTTATGATGCAACAATGCCTATGTGACTGTCGCAGAGCCCGGCTGCCAAATACGAAACGTCCAGCGATTGCGCCCACACGAAAGCTGCCAGTACTGAAAGCTCTACCTGGTTTTCACTGTCCCTTGGAACTGCATTCGCTGCCGCACAGACATTCGCGCTCTGCAAGAGCTTTGGTTGGTTATGATGCAACAATGCCTATGTGACTGTCGCAGAGCCCGGCTGCCAAATTCGAAACGTCCAGCGATTGAGTCCACACGAAAGCTGCCAGCACTGAAAGCTCTACCTGGTTTTCACTGTCCCTTGGAACTGCATTCGCTGCCGCACAGACATTCGCGCTCTGCAAAAGCCTTGGTTAGTTATGATGCAACAATGCCTATGTGACTCTGGCAGAGCCCAGCTGCCAAATTCGAAACGTCCCGCGATTGCGCCCACACGAAAGCTGCCAGCACTGAAAGCTCTACCTGGTTTTCACTGTCCCTTGGAACTGCATTCGCTGCCGCACAGACATTCACGCTATGCAAAAGCTTTGGTTGGTTATGATGCAACAATGCCTACGTGACTCTGGCCGAGCCCAGCTGCCAAATTCGAAACGTCCAGCGATTGCGCCCACACGAAAGCTGCAGCACTGAAAGCTCTACCTGGTTTTCACTGTCCCTTGGAACTGCATTCGCTGCCGCACAGACATTCGCCCTCTGCAAGATGTTTGGTTGGGTATGATGCAACAATGCTTATGTGACTGTCGCAGAGCCCGGCTGCCAAATTCGAAACGTCCAGCGATTGCGCCCACACGAAAGCTGCCAGCACTGAAAGCTCTACCTGGTTTTCACTGTCCCTTGGAACTGCATTCGCTGCCGCACAGACATTCGCGCTCTGCAAATGCCTTGGTTGGTTATGATGCAACAATGCCTATGTGACTGTCGCAGAGCCCGGCTGCCAAATTCGAAACGTCCAGCGATTGCGCCCACACGAAAGCTGCCAGCACTGAAAGCTCTACCTGGTTTTCACTGTCCCTTGGAACTTGCATTCGCTGCCGCACAGACATTCGCGCTCTGCAAGAGCTTTGGTTGGTTATGATGCAACAATGCCTATGTGACTGTCGCAGAGCCTGGCTGCCAAATTCGAAACGTCCAGCGATTGCGCCCACACGAAAGCTGCCAGCACTGAAAGCTCTACCTGGTTTTCACTGTCCCTTGGAACTGCATTCGCTGCCGCACAGACATTCGTGCTCTGCAAGAGCTTTCGTTGGTTATGATGCAACAATGCCTATGTGACTGTCGCAGAGCCCGGCTGCCAAATTCGAAACGTCCAGCGATTGAGTCCACACGAAAGCTGCCAGCACTGAAAGCTCTACCTGGTTTTCACTGTCCCTTGGAACTTGCATTCGCTGCCGCACAGACATTTGCGCTCTGCAAGAGCTTTGATTGTTTATGATGCAACAATGCCTATGTGAATCTGGCTGAGCCCGGCTGCCAAATTCGAAACGTCCAGCGATTGCGCCCACACGAAAGCTGCCAGCACTGAAAGCTCTACCTGGTTTTCACTGTCCCTTGGAACTGCATTCGCTGCCGCACAGACATTTGCGCTCTGCAAGAGCTTTGGTTGGTTATGATGCAACAATGCCTATGTGACTGTTGCAGAGCCCGGCTGCCAAATTCGAAACGTCCAGCGATTGCGCCCACACGAAAGCTGCCAGCACTGAAAGCTCTACCTGGTTTTCACTGTCCCTTGGAACTGCATTCGCTGCTTACAGACATTCGCGCTCTGCAAATGCCTTGGTTGGTTATGATGCAACAATGCCTATGTGACTGTCGCAGAGCCCGGCTGCCAAATTCGAAACGTCCAGCGATTGCGCCCACACGAAAGCTGCCAGCACTGAAACCTCTACCTGGTTTTCACTGTCCCTTGGAACTGCATTCGCTGCCGCACAGACATTCGCGCTCTGCAAGAGCTTTGGTTGGTTATGATGCAACAATGCCTATGTGACTGTCGCAGAGCCCGGCTGCCAAATTCGAAACGTCCCGCGATTGCGCCCACATGAAAGCTGCCAGCACTGAAAGGTCTACCTGGTTTTCACTGTCCCTTGGAACTGCATTCGCTGCCGCACAGACATTCGCGCTCTGCAAATGCCTTGGTTGGTTATGATGCAACAATGCCTATGTGACTGTCGCAGAACCCGGCTGCCAAATTCGAAACGTCCAGCGATTGCGCCCACACGAAAGCTGCCAGCACTGAAAGCTCTACCTGGTTTTCACTGTCCCTTGGAACTGCATTCGCTGCCGCACAGACATTCGCGCTCTGCAAAAGCCTTGGTTGTTTATGATGCAACAATGCCTATGTGACTGTCGCAGAGCCCGGCTGCCAAATTCGAAACGTCCCGCGATTGCGCCCAGACGAAAGCTGCCAGCACTGAAAGCTCTACCTGGTTTTCACTGTCCCTTGGAACTGCATTCGCTGCCGCACAGACATTCGCGCTCTGCAAATGCCTTGGTTGGTTATGATGCAACAATGCCTATGTGACTGTCGCAGAGCCCAGCTGCCAAATTCGAAACGTCCAGAGAATGCGCCCACACGAAAGCTGCCAGCACTGAAAGGTCTACCTGGTTTTCACTGTCCCTTGGAACTGCATTCGCTGCCGCACAGACATTCACGCTATGCAAAAGCTTTGGTTGGTTATGATGCAACAATGCCTATGTGACTCTGGCCGAGCCCAGCTGCCAAATTCGAAACGTCCAGCGATTGCGCCCACACGAAAGCTGCAGCACTGAAAGCTCTACCTGGTTTTCACTGTCCCTTGGAACTGCATTCGCTGCCGCACAGACATTCGCCCTCTGCAAGATGTTTGGTTGGGTATGATGCAACAATGCCTATGTGACTGTCGCAGAACCCGGCTGCCAACTTCGAAACGTCCAGCGATTGCGCCCACACGAAAGCTGCCAGCACTGAAAGCTCTACCTGGTTTTCACTGTCCCTTGGAACTGCATTCGCTGCCGCACACACATTCGCGCTCTGCAAGAGCTTTGGTTGGTTATGATGCAACAATGCCTATGTGACTGTCGCAGAGCCTGGCTGCCAAATTCGAAACGTCCAGCGATTGCGCCCACACGAAAGCTGCCAGCACTGAAAGCTCTACCTGGTTTTCACTGTCCCTTGCAAGTGCATTCGCTGCCGCACAGACATTCGCGCTCTGCAAGAGCTTTGGTTGGTTATGATGCAACAATGCCTATGTGACTGTCGCAGAGCCTGGCTGCCAAATTCGAAACGTCCAGCGATTGCGCCCACACGAAAGCTGCCAGCACTGAAAGCTCTACCTGGTTTTCACTGTCCCTTGGAACTGCATTCGCTGCCGCACAGACATTCGCGCTCTGCAAGAGCTTTGGTTGGTTATGATGCAACAATGCCTATGTGACTGTCGCAGAGCCCGGCTGCCAAATTCGAAACGTCCAGCGATTGAGTCCACACGAAAGCTGCCAGCACTGAAAGCTCTACCTGGTTTTCACTGTCCCTTGGAACTTGCATTCGCTGCCGCACAGACATTCGCGCTCTGCAAGAGCTTTGATTGTTTATGATGCAACAATGCCTATGTGAATCTGGCTGAGCCCGGCTGCCAAATTCGAAACGTCCAGCGATTGCGCCCACACGAAAGCTGCCAGCACTGAAAGCTCTACCTGGTTTTCACTGTCCCTTGGAACTGCATTCGCTGCCGCACAGACATTCACGCTCTGCAAGAGCTTTGGTTGGTTATGATGCAACAATGCCTACGTGACTCTGGCAGAGCCCGGCTGCCAAATTCGAAACGTCCCGCGATTGCGCCCACACGAAAGCTGCCAGCACTGAAAGGTCTACCTGGTTTTCACTGTCCCTTGGAACTGCATTCGCTGCCGCACAGACATTTGCGCTCTGCAAGAGCTTTGGTTGGTTATGATGCAACAATGCCTATGTGACTGTCGCAGAGCCCGGCTGCCAAATTCGAAACGTCCAGCGATTGCGCCCACACGAAAGCTGCCAGCACTGAAAGCTCTACCTGGTTTTCACTGTCCCTTGGAACTGCATTCGCTGCCGCACAGACATTCGCGCTCTGCAAGAGCTTTGGTTGGTTATGATGCAACAATGCCTATGTGACTGTCGCAGAGCCCGGCTGCCAAATTCGAAACGTCCCGCGATTGAGTCCACACGAAAGCTGCCAGCACTGAAAGCTCTACCTGGTTTTCACTGTCCCTTGGAACTGCATTCGCTGCCGCACAGACATTCGCGCTCTGCAAATGCCTTGGTTGGTTATGATGCAACAATGCCTATGTGACTGTCGCAGAGCCCGGCTGCCAAATTCGAAACGTCCAGAGATTGCGCCCACACGAAAGCTGCCAGCACTGAAAGGTCTACCTGGTTTTCACTGTCCCTTGGAACTGCATTCGCTGCCGCACAGACATTCACGCTCTGCAAGAGCTTTGGTTGGTTATGATGCAACAATGCCTATGTGACTGTCGCAGAGCCCGGCTGCCAAATTCGAAACGTCCAGCGATTGCGCCCACACGAAAGCTGCCAGCACTGAAACCTCTACCTGGTTTTCACTGTCCCTTGGAACTGCATTCGCTGCCGCACAGACATTCGCGCTCTGCAAGAGCTTTGGTTGGTTATGATGCAACAATGCCTATGTGACTGTCGCAGAGCCCGGCTGCCAAATTCGAAACGTCCCGCGATTGCGCCCACATGAAAGCTGCCAGCACTGAAAGGTCTACCTGGTTTTCACTGTCCCTTGGAACTGCATTCGCTGCCGCACAGACATTCGCGCTCTGCAAATGCCTTGGTTGGTTATGATGCAACAATGCCTATGTGACTGTCGCAGAACCCGGCTGCCAAATTCGAAACGTCCAGCGATTGCGCCCACACGAAAGCTGCCAGCACTGAAAGCTCTACCTGGTTTTCACTGTCCCTTGGAACTGCATTCGCTGCCGCACAGACATTCGCGCTCTGCAAAAGCCTTGGTTGTTTATGATGCAACAATGCCTATGTGACTGTCGCAGAGCCCGGCTGCCAAATTCGAAACGTCCCGCGATTGCGCCCAGTCGAAAGCTGCCAGTACTGAAAGGTCTACCTGGTTTTCACTGTCCCTTGGAACTGCATTCGCTGCCGCACAGACATTCGCGCTCTGCAAATGCCTTGGTTGGTTATGATGCAACAATGCCTATGTGACTGTCGCAGAGCCCAGCTGCCAAATTCGAAACGTCCAGAGAATGCGCCCACACGAAAGCTGCCAGCACTGAAAGGTCTACCTGGTTTTCACTGTCCCTTGGAACTGCATTCGCTGCCGCACAGACATTCACGCTCTGCAAGAGCTTTGGTTGTTTATGATGCAACAATGCCTATGTGACTGTCGCAGAGCCCGGCTGCCAAATTCGAAACGTCCAGCGATTGCGCCCACACGAAAGCTGCCAGCACTGAAAGCTCTACCTGGTTTTCACTGTCCCTTGGAACTGCATTCGCTGCCGCACAGACATTTGCGCTCTGCAAGAGCTTTGGTTGGTTATGATGCAACAATGCCTATGTGACTGTCGCAGAGCCCGGCTGCCAAATTCGAAACGTCCAGCGATTGCGCCCACACGAAAGCTGCCAGCACTGAAAGGTCTACCTGGTTTTCACTGTCCCTTGGAACTGCATTCGCTGCCGCACAGACATTCGCGCTCTGCAAGAGCTTTGGTTGGTTATGATGCAACAATGCCTATGTGACTGTCGCAGAGCCCGGCTGCCAAATTCGAAACGTCCAGAGATTGCGCCCACACAAAAGCTGCCAGCACTGAAAGCTCTACCTGGTTTTCACTGTCCCTTGGAACTTCATTCGCTGCCGCACAGATATTCGTGCTCTGCAAGAGCTTTGGTTGGTTATGATGCAACAATGCCTATGTGACTGTCGCAGAGCCCGGCTGCCAAATTCGAAACGTCCCGCGATTGCGCCCACACGAAAGCTGCCAGCACTGAAAGGTCTAACTGGTTTTCACTGTCCCTTGGAACTGCATTCGCTGCCGCACAGACATTCGCGCTCTGCAAATGCCTTGGTTGGTTATGATGCAACAATGCCTATGTGACTGTCGCAGAACCCGGCTGCCAAATTCGAAACGTCCAGCGATTGCGCCCACACGAAAGCTGCCAGCACTGAAAGCTCTACATGGTTTTCACTGTCCCTTGGAACTGCATTCGCTGCCGCACAGACATTCGCGCTCTGCAAGACCTTTTGTTGGTTATGATGCAACAATGCCTATGTGACTGTCGCAGAGCCCGGCTGCCAAATTCGAAACGTCCAGCGATTGCGCCCAGACGAAAGCTGCCAGCACTGAAAGCTCTACCTGGTTTTCACTGTCCCTTGGAACTGCATTCGCTGCCGCACAGACATTCACGCTATGCAAAAGCTTTGGTTGGCTATGATGCAACAATACCTATGTGACTCTGGCCGAGCCCGGCTGCCAAATTCGAAACGTCCAGCGATTGCGCCCACACGAAAGCTGCCAGCACTGAAAGCTCTACCTGGTTTTCACTGTCCCTTGGAACTGCATTCGCTGCCGCACAGACATTCGCGCTCTGCAAGAGCTTTGGTTGGTTATGATGCAACAATGCCTATGTGACTGTCGCAGAGCCCGGCTGCCAAATACGAAACGTCCAGCGATTGCGCCCACACGAAAGCTGCCAGTACTGAAAGCTCTACCTGGTTTTCACTGTCCCTTGGAACTGCATTCGCTGCCGCACAGACATTCGCGCTCTGCAAGAGCTTTGGTTGGTTATGATGCAACAATGCCTATGTGACTGTCGCAGAGCCCGGCTGCCAAATTCGAAACGTCCAGCGATTGAGTCCACACGAAAGCTGCCAGCACTGAAAGCTCTACCTGGTTTTCACTGTCCCTTGGAACTGCATTCGCTGCCGCACAGACATTCGCGCTCTGCAAAAGCCTTGGTTAGTTATGATGCAACAATGCCTATGTGACTCTGGCAGAGCCCAGCTGCCAAATTCGAAACGTCCCGCGATTGCGCCCACACGAAAGCTGCCAGCACTGAAAGCTCTACCTGGTTTTCACTGTCCCTTGGAACTGCATTCGCTGCCGCACAGACATTCACGCTATGCAAAAGCTTTGGTTGGTTATGATGCAACAATGCCTACGTGACTCTGGCCGAGCCCAGCTGCCAAATTCGAAACGTCCAGCGATTGCGCCCACACGAAAGCTGCAGCACTGAAAGCTCTACCTGGTTTTCACTGTCCCTTGGAACTGCATTCGCTGCCGCACAGACATTCGCCCTCTGCAAGATGTTTGGTTGGGTATGATGCAACAATGCTTATGTGACTGTCGCAGAGCCCGGCTGCCAAATTCGAAACGTCCAGCGATTGCGCCCACACGAAAGCTGCCAGCACTGAAAGCTCTACCTGGTTTTCACTGTCCCTTGGAACTGCATTCGCTGCCGCACAGACATTCGCGCTCTGCAAATGCCTTGGTTGGTTATGATGCAACAATGCCTATGTGACTGTCGCAGAGCCCGGCTGCCAAATTCGAAACGTCCAGCGATTGCGCCCACACGAAAGCTGCCAGCACTGAAAGCTCTACCTGGTTTTCACTGTCCCTTGGAACTTGCATTCGCTGCCGCACAGACATTCGCGCTCTGCAAGAGCTTTGGTTGGTTATGATGCAACAATGCCTATGTGACTGTCGCAGAGCCTGGCTGCCAAATTCGAAACGTCCAGCGATTGCGCCCACACGAAAGCTGCCAGCACTGAAAGCTCTACCTGGTTTTCACTGTCCCTTGGAACTGCATTCGCTGCCGCACAGACATTCGTGCTCTGCAAGAGCTTTCGTTGGTTATGATGCAACAATGCCTATGTGACTGTCGCAGAGCCCGGCTGCCAAATTCGAAACGTCCAGCGATTGAGTCCACACGAAAGCTGCCAGCACTGAAAGCTCTACCTGGTTTTCACTGTCCCTTGGAACTTGCATTCGCTGCCGCACAGACATTTGCGCTCTGCAAGAGCTTTGATTGTTTATGATGCAACAATGCCTATGTGAATCTGGCTGAGCCCGGCTGCCAAATTCGAAACGTCCAGCGATTGCGCCCACACGAAAGCTGCCAGCACTGAAAGCTCTACCTGGTTTTCACTGTCCCTTGGAACTGCATTCGCTGCCGCACAGACATTTGCGCTCTGCAAGAGCTTTGGTTGGTTATGATGCAACAATGCCTATGTGACTGTTGCAGAGCCCGGCTGCCAAATTCGAAACGTCCAGCGATTGCGCCCACACGAAAGCTGCCAGCACTGAAAGCTCTACCTGGTTTTCACTGTCCCTTGGAACTGCATTCGCTGCTTACAGACATTCGCGCTCTGCAAATGCCTTGGTTGGTTATGATGCAACAATGCCTATGTGACTGTCGCAGAGCCCGGCTGCCAAATTCGAAACGTCCAGCGATTGCGCCCACACGAAAGCTGCCAGCACTGAAACCTCTACCTGGTTTTCACTGTCCCTTGGAACTGCATTCGCTGCCGCACAGACATTCGCGCTCTGCAAGAGCTTTGGTTGGTTATGATGCAACAATGCCTATGTGACTGTCGCAGAGCCCGGCTGCCAAATTCGAAACGTCCCGCGATTGCGCCCACATGAAAGCTGCCAGCACTGAAAGGTCTACCTGGTTTTCACTGTCCCTTGGAACTGCATTCGCTGCCGCACAGACATTCGCGCTCTGCAAATGCCTTGGTTGGTTATGATGCAACAATGCCTATGTGACTGTCGCAGAACCCGGCTGCCAAATTCGAAACGTCCAGCGATTGCGCCCACACGAAAGCTGCCAGCACTGAAAGCTCTACCTGGTTTTCACTGTCCCTTGGAACTGCATTCGCTGCCGCACAGACATTCGCGCTCTGCAAAAGCCTTGGTTGTTTATGATGCAACAATGCCTATGTGACTGTCGCAGAGCCCGGCTGCCAAATTCGAAACGTCCCGCGATTGCGCCCAGACGAAAGCTGCCAGTACTGAAAGGTCTACCTGGTTTTCACTGTCCCTTGGAACTGCATTCGCTGCCGCACAGACATTCGCGCTCTGCAAATGCCTTGGTTGGTTATGATGCAACAATGCCTATGTGACTGTCGCAGAGCCCAGCTGCCAAATTCGAAACGTCCAGAGAATGCGCCCACACGAAAGCTGCCAGCACTGAAAGGTCTACCTGGTTTTCACTGTCCCTTGGAACTGCATTCGCTGCCGCACAGACATTCACGCTATGCAAAAGCTTTGGTTGGTTATGATGCAACAATGCCTATGTGACTCTGGCCGAGCCCAGCTGCCAAATTCGAAACGTCCAGCGATTGCGCCCACACGAAAGCTGCAGCACTGAAAGCTCTACCTGGTTTTCACTGTCCCTTGGAACTGCATTCGCTGCCGCACAGACATTCGCCCTCTGCAAGATGTTTGGTTGGGTATGATGCAACAATGCCTATGTGACTGTCGCAGAACCCGGCTGCCAAATTCGAAACGTCCAGCGATTGCGCCCACACGAAAGCTGCCAGCACTGAAAGCTCTACCTGGTTTTCACTGTCCCTTGGAACTGCATTCGCTGCCGCACACACATTCGCGCTCTGCAAGAGCTTTGGTTGGTTATGATGCAACAATGCCTATGTGACTGTCGCAGAGCCTGGCTGCCAAATTCGAAACGTCCAGCGATTGCGCCCACACGAAAGCTGCCAGCACTGAAAGCTCTACCTGGTTTTCACTGTCCCTTGCAAGTGCATTCGCTGCCGCACAGACATTCGCGCTCTGCAAGAGCTTTGGTTGGTTATGATGCAACAATGCCTATGTGACTGTCGCAGAGCCTGGCTGCCAAATTCGAAACGTCCAGCGATTGCGCCCACACGAAAGCTGCCAGCACTGAAAGCTCTACCTGGTTTTCACTGTCCCTTGGAACTGCATTCGCTGCCGCACAGACATTCGCGCTCTGCAAGAGCTTTGGTTGGTTATGATGCAACAATGCCTATGTGACTGTCGCAGAGCCCGGCTGCCAAATTCGAAACGTCCAGCGATTGAGTCCACACGAAAGCTGCCAGCACTGAAAGCTCTACCTGGTTTTCACTGTCCCTTGGAACTTGCATTCGCTGCCGCACAGACATTCGCGCTCTGCAAGAGCTTTGATTGTTTATGATGCAACAATGCCTATGTGAATCTGGCTGAGCCCGGCTGCCAAATTCGAAACGTCCAGCGATTGCGCCCACACGAAAGCTGCCAGCACTGAAAGCTCTACCTGGTTTTCACTGTCCCTTGGAACTGCATTCGCTGCCGCACAGACATTCACGCTCTGCAAGAGCTTTGGTTGGTTATGATGCAACAATGCCTACGTGACTCTGGCAGAGCCCGGCTGCCAAATTCGAAACGTCCCGCGATTGCGCCCACACGAAAGCTGCCAGCACTGAAAGGTCTACCTGGTTTTCACTGTCCCTTGGAACTGCATTCGCTGCCGCACAGACATTTGCGCTCTGCAAGAGCTTTGGTTGGTTATGATGCAACAATGCCTATGTGACTGTCGCAGAGCCCGGCTGCCAAATTCGAAACGTCCAGCGATTGCGCCCACACGAAAGCTGCCAGCACTGAAAGCTCTACCTGGTTTTCACTGTCCCTTGGAACTGCATTCGCTGCCGCACAGACATTCGCGCTCTGCAAGAGCTTTGGTTGGTTATGATGCAACAATGCCTATGTGACTGTCGCAGAGCCCGGCTGCCAAATTCGAAACGTCCCGCGATTGAGTCCACACGAAAGCTGCCAGCACTGAAAGCTCTACCTGGTTTTCACTGTCCCTTGGAACTGCATTCGCTGCCGCACAGACATTCGCGCTCTGCAAATGCCTTGGTTGGTTATGATGCAACAATGCCTATGTGACTGTCGCAGAGCCCGGCTGCCAAATTCGAAACGTCCAGAGATTGCGCCCACACGAAAGCTGCCAGCACTGAAAGGTCTACCTGGTTTTCACTGTCCCTTGGAACTGCATTCGCTGCCGCACAGACATTCACGCTCTGCAAGAGCTTTGGTTGGTTATGATGCAACAATGCCTATGTGACTGTCGCAGAGCCCGGCTGCCAAATTCGAAACGTCCAGCGATTGCGCCCACACGAAAGCTGCCAGCACTGAAACCTCTACCTGGTTTTCACTGTCCCTTGGAACTGCATTCGCTGCCGCACAGACATTCGCGCTCTGCAAGAGCTTTGGTTGGTTATGATGCAACAATGCCTATGTGACTGTCGCAGAGCCCGGCTGCCAAATTCGAAACGTCCCGCGATTGCGCCCACATGAAAGCTGCCAGCACTGAAAGGTCTACCTGGTTTTCACTGTCCCTTGGAACTGCATTCGCTGCCGCACAGACATTCGCGCTCTGCAAATGCCTTGGTTGGTTATGATGCAACAATGCCTATGTGACTGTCGCAGAACCCGGCTGCCAAATTCGAAACGTCCAGCGATTGCGCCCACACGAAAGCTGCCAGCACTGAAAGCTCTACCTGGTTTTCACTGTCCCTTGGAACTGCATTCGCTGCCGCACAGACATTCGCGCTCTGCAAAAGCCTTGGTTGTTTATGATGCAACAATGCCTATGTGACTGTCGCAGAGCCCGGCTGCCAAATTCGAAACGTCCCGCGATTGCGCCCAGTCGAAAGCTGCCAGTACTGAAAGGTCTACCTGGTTTTCACTGTCCCTTGGAACTGCATTCGCTGCCGCACAGACATTCGCGCTCTGCAAATGCCTTGGTTGGTTATGATGCAACAATGCCTATGTGACTGTCGCAGAGCCCAGCTGCCAAATTCGAAACGTCCAGAGAATGCGCCCACACGAAAGCTGCCAGCACTGAAAGGTCTACCTGGTTTTCACTGTCCCTTGGAACTGCATTCGCTGCCGCACAGACATTCACGCTCTGCAAGAGCTTTGGTTGTTTATGATGCAACAATGCCTATGTGACTGTCGCAGAGCCCGGCTGCCAAATTCGAAACGTCCAGCGATTGCGCCCACACGAAAGCTGCCAGCACTGAAAGCTCTACCTGGTTTTCACTGTCCCTTGGAACTGCATTCGCTGCCGCACAGACATTTGCGCTCTGCAAGAGCTTTGGTTGGTTATGATGCAACAATGCCTATGTGACTGTCGCAGAGCCCGGCTGCCAAATTCGAAACGTCCAGCGATTGCGCCCACACGAAAGCTGCCAGCACTGAAAGGTCTACCTGGTTTTCACTGTCCCTTGGAACTGCATTCGCTGCCG
This sequence comes from Mycteria americana, assembly GCF_035582795.1. NCBI lineage: Eukaryota > Metazoa > Chordata > Aves > Ciconiiformes > Ciconiidae > Mycteria > Mycteria americana. The sequence goes on along the minus strand of NW_027445628.1, from coordinate 1,500,614 downwards.
CACAGACATTCGCGCTCTGCAAGAGCTTTGGTTGGTTATGATGCAACAATGCCTATGTGACTGTCGCAGAGCCCGGCTGCCAAATTCGAAACGTCCAGAGATTGCGCCCACACAAAAGCTGCCAGCACTGAAAGCTCTACCTGGTTTTCACTGTCCCTTGGAACTTCATTCGCTGCCGCACAGATATTCGTGCTCTGCAAGAGCTTTGGTTGGTTATGATGCAACAATGCCTATGTGACTGTCGCAGAGCCCGGCTGCCAAATTCGAAACGTCCCGCGATTGCGCCCACACGAAAGCTGCCAGCACTGAAAGGTCTAACTGGTTTTCACTGTCCCTTGGAACTGCATTCGCTGCCGCACAGACATTCGCGCTCTGCAAATGCCTTGGTTGGTTATGATGCAACAATGCCTATGTGACTGTCGCAGAACCCGGCTGCCAAATTCGAAACGTCCAGCGATTGCGCCCACACGAAAGCTGCCAGCACTGAAAGCTCTACATGGTTTTCACTGTCCCTTGGAACTGCATTCGCTGCCGCACAGACATTCGCGCTCTGCAAGACCTTTTGTTGGTTATGATGCAACAATGCCTATGTGACTGTCGCAGAGCCCGGCTGC